>NW_010236779.1:22500-70740 GCF_000690775.1 Eurypyga helias
CAAAAAGTACTTTCAAAACCCAAGGTTTGTGGAAACACAGAGAGAATGAAAAAGAAAGCATGAGACAGACAGCTGGCTCAGTATGTAGTCTTGTTAGACAAAAAAAGAGGTTCTGGACACAAAGCAACCTTTCACCATGGGTTAGAGAGAGTACTAAAGAGGCGGTCCATACAACACAAGGTTAATAACTTCGAAAATTTGACTGTTTGTTGTCTGTGTACACAAGGAAAATCTTGGAAGTTGCTATGGATTGAGGTATTTTATTGTGGAGGACCATTCAGTGTGTCATTGCAATTGATAAAAATTCATCTGTCTTTCCCAAACCTTTGAGTAGGAATTCAGGGATCTGGCTTTCAACTATGTCCTGATTTCCTCACTTCTGGATATAAATCCTAAAGGACCAGAAGTGTCATAAAACTCCATCACTTCCTTCTGCTGCTCCGTCTGTACAGAAACTCAGTATTTGGATCTGTCAGGGACCTGCACCTACTGTTATTCTGCTTTGGAAAAACAGGGGTAACATGGCTGTTGTAAGAGCAAAATCTTAGAGGAGAACATCCGATTGATTTGATTTCTGTAAAACATAATCAGAAGGTACACTGGAACATCACTGATTGCCTTGAGAAAAGCGGGGTCCCAGAGACTGCTCTGCAATGTGCAGAAAGCATAATAAAGCCCATTAAGCTCCAGGTGAAAGAGTCAGACAAGGTCTCTAACAACCGGCTGACAACCACATTGGGCTCTTGCAGTCAGATCAAAACCTGAGTACACCAACCCCTGGAACAGAGCCCTTCATTCAGGGGAAGAGTCAAAGTGCTGCCTCAGCTGGGGAATGGGGGAGGCAATAACTTCATGTTGTAAAAATATTATGCTTGGTGTAACTTTGTATCATCATGTCTATAGAAAATTAACCTTGAATGCATACTGCTTATAGAAGCACACACGCTGTTTGCCAGCATTGCTGTCGTAACAGGATGAATAATAAGGACTGAAAGATCTTCCAAAGCCTTAGCAAAGGTGAGAAATGAGACAAAATTCACCTTTCCCTTCATCTAAGCAGGTTAGGCAAATTTTGGTAAATCATACACAAAAGGAGTAAAGCCACATGGAAGAGGAAGCCTATAAGGGAAAATGAAACGAGCAGTTTGACAGTCTTACCATATTAAACAACTTAAGGCAAACTGCATTAAGCAACTTAATATAATTTGTTCCCCAAATTTAAATGGAACGACCATTCAAGTTCCTTACCCATAGTAACTGGAACAAGGAGTGATTTTCAGTGATTTCTCAAATAAGTTCTGCGTCCATCATAGAATTAGTCTTTGGGGACTTCATCAGGGTATTGATATTAACTTACTCCAACTGTGATCCTTGCCCTAAGGGCAAATAACGTAACTGTATTGCAACACACTTTGGTCTCAGCTTGCTTTTGCTCAGTTTGTACAGTTCTGCGCTTTCCTATTGTTTCTATTGTACAAGATGCCATAGCACCACTTTGATAACATGTCTGAGTATATCAAAGACCAAGGGAATTCTGTTATGTAAACACATCATTTATTACTATATACAGCAATGATTACCTGACATCAAAGCTCATCTAGGAGCATGCTGTGTGACTGTGGAGTAGGCGGTCTTACTGTTAAAAAGCCCTATCAATTGACAAGATTATGGAGAAGAGACAGTGAAGGGAAAGGGTGTTCCATCAATACGTTCACCACAGTATGGAAAGAGCTTCCCATTTCACATGTCATTTAAATATGGATATTTTCCTGTCCCCATCTCCTCTAAAACTGCAACAAAAATATAGAAATGGCTCCCAAGAGCCACTACAGACAGTGTAATAGCTCTGTTCAGCCTTGCTTATCAACACCAGGATTTAAGACTAGAGGATGTAGCAGCCTGTGGTCACAAGTAAGTCAAGGATGGTCTCTGTCACAATGTCCATCAGCATTATCCAGACAGAGAATTACAGATTTTGTGGAAGAAATAAGAAAATCACTTTCTCACTGTACAGGCAACTGAGTTAAAGCTGGTAGCCCAGAGAACAGATTCATTAGTTCACATAGAGGAACACATTACCATGGTAGTACCAAAAGGAAGGTTTCGGAGGTTTTTGAGTGGTGAACAATTAAAAGCATCACTGTACCTTTGAATAGTCAAGTGACTTTGTATGTAATCAGATTCAAATTCATCATCTTAACAGAGAAAAGGCATGAAACATAAATGACCTGTACTGACCCTAAAGGGTTGTTGGGTATACACAATATATATTATATTCTAAGGAAAAATGTATGCAAATGTAAAAAGATTCTCACTGCACTTAACCAGTATCTCAAGTAGGTACTAACCTGTACAGGTTTCATATAAGTAAATATAGGCAGATTTCTCTTTTCACCTATTTGGTTCCATAGTAACTCCTCCGGATTTCTCTCACAGACCAGGTGAATGAAGTCTCCGACACTGACACAGTGAAGTCTCCCAGACCTACCTTTTAACTGTCCAACGGTTACAAGAGCAGCTTCCGTTTCCTCAGACGTTATGCTCTCAACTGAAAAACTCAAGGGCAGTTGGAGACACAGTCATTTAAGGTGAAATAAATTTTTAAAAAGTCTGTGGATGACACAAAGCAAACATAGTGCATAGGTTTTGTTTCAGCAGAAAGAAAATGCTGCAGAAAAAAACCAGCGAAACAACCCTTTAAAGAGAAACCAATTCTGATGAATCAAATTCACCTGGAATCAAATTCCCTGTAAGCACAATGACATCAAATTTTCATGCAAAATAGGTACCTGGTTTAGTACCACATCTGTGTAATTTCAATGAACTTGAATAAACCCAAGAAACAACATGTATCAAAAATAACTCTGTTTGCAGGTTAGACATGATACTGTTGACAATATTTAGTAGTTGTTTGTCTGAAGATCTGACCCATAAGTTGTATGTCTTTCAAGCAGAAATAATAAGAGAGAGTAAAAAACATCTGTTGAAAATGTCTGTCAGGAAGACTCCACACAGATATGTAATTTTTCCATAATGGAATATATTTTTTTTCATTACAAATCTTTAGTTTAACAAATGGGCTTTGTAAAGACATCTAAGATATTTAGAGACTAAAGTTGTTTTAAGGCACTTTTACCCTCATTGTTTCTGGAGTATGAGACGAGACTATTATTATGAAATAATTTAAAAATATTTGACATCTAATGCAGAAGTTTTTGTCATGAAACAGTACTTAATGTAGCCTAAATATACACTTGCGGCAAAGGCTGCTTTGAAGGATAACTTTGGTCTGTTTTGACTCACTGCAGACTCATGTTCAGCCAGAAGTGGAGGCTTGCTGGACCCAAGACAGGTTTTACAAGAACGTTTCCAGCAACCATGCAGACAGAAGGGTCGAGGAGGCTTAGAATCTGGAAAGGGAGAGCTTACAAGCCACAGGCAATGAATCTAGACTTAAGGACATTTGAGACAGACTCAGAGCTTGTGCCTTCCAGACCTGCTTAGCAGAGCTTCGTGGAGAGCGTCTGCTTTACATAATTCTTGAAACGGGCTTCCCAAACGATTTCTAGTTTGGTTTCTCTGTCGCACTGATAGTTTTCTACTTGGAGTGTGGAGCTGATGAAGGATCTGAAAAAGAGACAGTCATGATTTTACGGTGCATTCATGCCTTATCAAGTTCAGCCCAAAGCAAGCATCACTCTCTCACTTGACGCTGCTTCTAACACACTCGGGGGCTGCAAGAACTTACCTCAGTTGCCTGAGAGAAAACTGAGATTCCTGGAGCCACCTTACTGGTTTCAGACTACACAGAAATTCCACTTTATGCCAAAGCCCACCTCCCAGGAAAACTAGTTAATATGGCTTCTACTGACCAGGTGTCTTGAGAAAAGGAATGGGGCCATACTGAAAGGGGACATTGCTCCTTAGAGACAAACAAAAGCTCACATGATTCCTACTCACCAAAAATTTACTAGACCATATGCAGACAAGTTGAGGTAGCTTAACATCTGGAAAGGGGAGCTGAGAGGCCATATGCAATGAATCTAGAATTCTACACCAGGTTCACAAGGGAAGCTTTAAAAATAAAGTTAGAGCAAGTGAAAAGAGGTGAGGTGCAATAAAGAGAGCCACAGAAACAAAGAGTGAACAAAGGTACAGCTGAGCTGAAATGCAGCCTGGAGTAACTCTCAGTGCAATGTGATTTTTTGATTTGGGTCCTGATAGAGTGTTCTGGTTTGATGATTTTTCTTCTTACCATGATAGGGTAAGAAATGAGGAAAACTCCAATACATAGGAAAAGTATGTTCAGACTGTGTTCAGGAATTTTTTGAATGGGCTTCAAAAAGAGGCAGTGAAAAAGAGAGTTCAGAGAGGAGAACAATAAAAGTAGCACAGGTAACAGTTATAAAGGAAATGGGTGAGAATTCTGGCAAGAATAGAAAGGAAAATGTGGTATCTGCTGATACAAAGCACAGAAACAGGGCTTGATAAAAACTTACATTATAAAAAAAAAAAAAGAAGAGAGGAGACTCAAAGTTTATAAAGCTTCTATGATGGGGAAGGGATAGTTAGAAGATGGAGAAGCAGCATTATTTGGCCATGATTGTGCAGAATTGGCAAGCCTTGACTAAACAGAAAGAGTATCTTGGGAGATCTGTCTTCTATTTCTTTTATTCTGTGGGCTACATTTTTTATTGTGTGCTCTTTACTCAATATGTGTATTGGCTATTAGGGCATTCTTTCTTATTAATTTTAACTTCTGAAAGGGACCGCTGGTAGTTTTCAGGAATGTAAGCTACAGCTGTAAGACAACATGGAAGCTATATAAAGAGCTGTAAAAAAATCTCCAAAACCACATTACTCCATGGCCTTCCTCTTCAGGCCTTCTCCAAGAAAACTCACACAAAAAGCTCTCCTCAGCTCAGCTGTAATTTCTTTCAAACACACCCTTGATCACCAGGAATAATAATAAGGTGCTCCACCCTCTCATTTCTTTGGGCACTGTATAGACACTGTCTTCATTGAGACTCCTCTCTCCTTCCCTTACGCATTCAGCAATCCTCCAATAAGGTTACTAATATACAAGATCTATGGGCCACCTCAATAATGTTATATTGCTGCTCAAAATATAGCAATACTCTAGTTTTCATAAAAGCAGGGCTTAGAAATTTCAGACCATTCAGAACAAGACCTCATAGAAGGGATAAATTCTGTTATTGGACTGTGAGCTGGCGTATAGACATTTTCACCAATACTTAAGGCCTGGCATTAGTCATCACATACAGTCTGTGTAAGAAAATGGCAGAAGAGTAAATATGGCAATCTTTAACCTTTCCCTTTTTTGCCATGGTAAGCTCACTTCTCTCTAGCAAATGCAGGAGTTAGAATAGCGTTTGAAACAGTACCTTTAAAGTATTAGTATTTTGCTTTTCAATGGGCTAAATATTCTAAGAGGAAGACAAGGAAAATCAGGCAGAAGTAAAATTTAGTATTTAGACACAAGGGAGAAGAATACACGATGCTCCTTAGATATGGATGTCTGTAGTAAGGTAAGGTTTTTATGACACATTCATTCAGAGGCATGTAGAAGATACCTGTGTTTATCCAGAATTGTGGCCTCTCAGTGGAGAAATAAACCCCCCAAAATAATAACAAAGCTGGTTAGGAGAGTTCTGGAAATTAACTTATTCACCTGACATCAGGAAAAAGAGACAAAAGAATTCTTACCAACTTACTAAAAATTTAAAAAGGACTGGGGCAGAGAAAAATTTTGCAATACAGTTACCTAGTATTTAAAGTTCTCACACTACTTGTGGACATTGATCTCTTGACATTTTGTTTCCAATCAAATGCCTGCTTACTAAATAAACAACCAGCTTAGTCTTCCCATATCTCAAGTCACTCATACCAATGTGCCATAACAGTGATAATGAGGTATCCAGTGCAATTAAATATCACATCCAAATTATACTGTGAAGAAGGAGAAGAGATAGAATGAGACACTTCCTGGGTGATCTACCAAGAAAATACATGATCTGCTAATCGTTCTCTTAGTGTGTTGGAGAATACTTGTTATAAGTAAACATGAGATGTACGTAAACGTGAGAGAATGAATGGAATTTATGCAATATTTTCCTAGAATTAGATTTTTGAAAGACATCTTTTGGTGCTTGTTAAAAATAATGTGGGAACTGGTACCAACAGGTAAGTTCAATTAGTGCTACTCAGATGTGAAGTTTATGATGACCATTCACATGCTGCAGGATATCTGGAAAATTTAAGTTCAGCTCAGTGTTCCTGGACAAGTTCTAGGCAGAGAAGTGCTATAAGTGCATGTTGTTTGCTAGGACAGAAATATTCAAACTAATGAGATAGTGTGCTGGCACAAAAGAAGCTGCATTATTATATTGTAAATATGTGAATATGCAGATATAGTGTTACACTCAATTGTAAAGGAATTTATTTGACTTGGATATAGTCTTAATGACTATAATCTACATTCAAAGTGAATCAGTCTGTATCCATCCCGTATTAGTGCCTGTGAACTTGTGTTGACATCTCAGCTGCACAGATTACAGCATGCAGCCTTGTATGTTTATTTCCTGAGTGACCCATCAATTGATTCATCAGCTTCCTAGAGCTCCCTTACATTTCCAAGGAAGCTGTCCTACTTCTGCAGTATGGGAAGTCAGAGCATCAATAGTGCTGCCTGCCTGGAAGGAAATAGTGATAATCTCAAATGCCACGTAACGTTTAACAGGGGCTAAACCAAAGAAAGAACAATCCGATTATCCAAATGCATTATTTCCAGCAATTTCTCACCGCTGTAAGATAGAGTATGGTTTGTGTCCTCTTTGGCAAATAAGTTTGTGTGAGCTGAGAAATTAACATTTTATTAATAGAGGGAACCGAGAAAAGCCACTGGGCCGGAATCATGGCAGTCAGCCGGAGTTTCCCTCAGAGGGCAACAGGCTTGGATCATGCCTGTTACTGGCATGGAGATGCAGGGCCCTTAAAGCATTAGCAAATGTGAATTTTTATTAAATGAGTTATCTCAAGGACTTGAAAACGTGCAGAGCAATCTTTGCTGGTTAGTTTTTCTTTTAGTGGAAGTAGTAAACGAGAAACATTTCCTGCACAGTTTATTGAATGTGTTTGTGCTTAGTGCTTAAAAAGGATATGCCACGAGGTAACCAGGGCCTTTTATAAAATGTTATCGACCCTTTGGGAGCAAAAGTTAAGAGGAAGAAAAGAATCAGAGAGAGAGAGGGACAGCAACTGGTGCACATTTCTGTTACGAACGTATATGGTGGCCAAGGAAAGCATCGCATGCAATTAACAATACACAGCTGCAGCCACACAAAATATCTCTGCTGTGCAAGAGCAGAAGTTTGTACAGCTGCTGCTAGCTACTCAGGAGTCACAAATGCAAACACATGATTGCATTATGTTTACAAATTTCCTGCAGAACCTTCTGCATTCGTATGGATTATATTACATTCACTCAGAGCCTGATGACAAATTACTGTAGATTAATGTCTTCTTAAAAATATGTGGCGCTTTTAACAAAGTGTACATAAAACAAGCTGCTAGTTGTTTTTCACTGCTAATAATGATTCCTTTTAAAATCCAAAGTTTAGAAGTGTTACAGGGCATGCTACTGGGCTTTCATTCACTATACTAATAAAACTCCATAAAGTAGGCAGTTGCTGCCAGAGGGTATTGCTCCTTTCTGACAGGTACAGTGACAGACACAAATTTTCTATCTCTGAATAGTACTACAGATACTATCAACAGAGACAAACAGAACAAAACGTATGACAATCGTTCGGTTTCAGAGCAAAGAGATTTGTAGCTCGCTACTAAGTATGCTTCCCAACAAACAGACTATGTTGTCCTAGGGCTAAAAGCAGGAGTTATATTTTCTTTGAAAATTCAAGGGCATTTAGTTTGTTTTCACTCTACTTGAAAGATTGTTTTGTTTGTCGGTTACAGCTAAACAGGTGCGCGGTCCAGTCTTTTTATTTTTGCCAGCAAAATGACTATTAACTGACCATATCTTCTAGAACACCAACAATAGAATTTGCAGTAAATATTTTAAATAAACATTTTTCTCAGGTCAGTTTTCGAAAGTCCAATAAACAACATCCACAAATGAATGTAACTCCCTCTCCCGCACTCAGTACTGGCATTTCCAGAATGCCTTTCCCAGTGATAAAACAGAAAAACCTTGGGATCAGTCCAGTGAGGACAGGCAAATACTGCTTTTCCTCTAAAGTTTAATCTGTGGCTTCTGGGCCAGAACGTCCATTTAGATTTCCCAATAATGTAAACCAGAAGAAAACATCTTGTTAAAGGGGCGGATTGTTCAGGGCAGCCCACAGAAAAGGGTGATAGCGCTCTGCAAGCATGCTTCCCAGGCTTTGGCCCGTTCCTCCTGTTACTCCTAAGATTATTTCCCCGCTCGAAGACCTCATGGCAGTTAATGTGGGGTCTTCTAGCTGATGACTGTAAATATCGCAGTGGCTGCTGGAAGAGGATGAAGTTATTTGCCCCAGTCCATGACAGTCCTTTACAACAGGGGACTTTTGCAAGTCAGAATCCAGGGCTGGATCCAGTAACGAATAGACGAATGTTACAGCAGATGTCATAGTGTCCCACTGAGGAAACAGGTCATTGTAAGGGTAGGACTTTTTCATCTTGCCTTTTCTGGAGCCATTTAAACTGAAATCCAGTAGTTCAGAAAAGAGAGAAAATGTATGGGCTGCCTGCAGGAGACCATCCCAGCTGGGCGGATACTCTCAGTCCGACAAAAGCACGTAGCATCTGAAGAGATCACTATCAGCAGTGCGCTCATGAGAACTCCCTTACTGAGCTAGAACCAAGGTTAATAGTTTCCGAAGGCAGTAATAGGCATATGCTTACAGAAGTTTAAGAGCTGGACAAACATATATGGTATTTTCTCATAATAGTCTTCAAACATCCAACTATTTTCAGCTTAGAGGGCTTTGTAAGCCAGATCTGGATATGGGTTTTTTTGTAACTCCCAATAGATTTCTCTTCCACATGTTTTTCAAGCCTTGCTTTAAGCCCACATAAACTTGTAGTACTCACAGCATCATCTAACAAAGCATTCCATAGTTTAACTACATATTAAGGCTACTACATTGTTTTGCTACTCATTTATCCATCTCCAGACTTGTTTGATGCCTGCAGATATTCTGTGGAAAAGATGGAGGTTAATCTGTCTCAGGCATTTCATTCCAACTCTTACTTTATTCTTGAGATTTGAGTAATGGAAATTCACACAGTATTCAATAACTTTATGCTGCAGCCAGACTCAAATGACAAAAACGATCACAATTAGAAGGCAGAAATTCATAGAGTTAGAAATTCATAATTTCCTCTGTGAGCAGACTTCAATCCTCTCTGATCAAATCTAAACTACAATAACTCTACAAACAGGTAAGTTCTCCCAGCATCTGACACCCATTCCAGAAAAGAATATTTCAGCCCACTGTTGTACTCAGATGCACCCCTTTACCTTTCAACACTGACTGCTAAGGTCAGTTCTAGATTATCCTGTTGCTCCAGAAACTAGTTCTGAATTCACTTATAATTCCCTTTCTCTAAAATTAACTGAAAGTTCTCATTCTGTGATTCAATTCGTTGCTATTGGCACTAAAGCTGGGTTTGTAAGTAGCTATATTGTGGTTTAGTGCCAGCAGCTCTGTTTATTATGTTCCAGACATAATCAAAACTTTTCTCAATATTTTTTCACTGTTTTCATTGTATTTAACTTTCAGACTCATCAAGTAATTTGAGATTTCAAATTGGGAATTCTACTAGGCAAAAGCTATTGTTACTAACATTCAAGGATTTCCCAAGACTACCACATTTAAAATGGAACCACTATCAAATAGTGCTAAGAAAGGTTATAAACTCCATGCTCTTGACACTGAATTTCCAACATTTTTAAACTAAACACTGAGCTAATTAGGGAAAACACTGAGTGGTGCAATTAACCAAATAAGTACAAGTGTCAAATGACAATGAATTCTTCACAGGATCAAAGAAAGAATAAAACTATAGTGCATTTAAAAAGCCTCAAACTATTAACAAACATTTTCTAATAGCCACGACCAAGATAGAGAACTCAACAATGTTGCTATACATAACCATAATGAAGCTATTTAAAAAGACAAAAAATTTGCAAAAAATGCAAGCAAACAGGTGCTTTTTTATATGACATGCACTTGCAAGGTAACAGACATCAGTAGTAAATGACAATATTAAAAAAACCCTAAGCACAACACAAGTAAGAAAGCTTTCAAAACCTAATCCCAAGCATGCACACAGGTATGACGCAAGGCTTCCGTCACACTAAAGAAGCACCTGATAACCTCGGGGCAGTGCACCTTTGCAGACACAGATGCCTACCTTCTCCCTCTTTGTGTGTCAGTGACATGTTTCCCTCCTTCCCACCACCTCTGCTTCCTACTCTGAGTTGTGTGTTGCAGCTCACTTGCACCAGCCCATTCAGATTCAATGTTTGTCTCTCCGTTAGGAGGTACGGTTTCTCTAAGAGTTTGAATACATTTCCTGAGAAGCACGTGTCCGTATTATGAAAAGGAGCTTTGGATGCTGTTAGGAAACTGTGATCACTCAAGGAATATTACATTTCTATAAATCCATTTGATAGCCAAAACAGCCCAGAAAACTTTGAATGGGAACTTCCCTAATCTTTGCTGAACAATCCTGTAATACTACCAGAAAACATTAAATTTTAATTAACTTTCTAATATTTGTTCTTCTGCTGAAGGTAAGTTCTTAGGTACTGACATTCCCCAAATACCCAAGGGACTCAGGAAAAAAAATTAAAAAAAAAGGAGGTACTGTGTTATTAACTGTTAGGGTCATTACATGGACTAGCTGATACGTCTCAAGATCCAAACTGGTCCGTGAGGCAGGATGCCAGCTTCCCAGTCTGGTCTAATTGGAACTCCGGCAACCTGAGCCAACCGAGGCTGCCACTGCTGCCACACAACCAACCTCCTGGTATGCTTCTTGGTTCAACAGATCCAAGGGCACGATTCATGAACCCATATGGACATTATCTGCAGATTTTATTCATGTTACTCAGAAAATCTCTTTTAATAAACAACATACACCAGGAGCCTTGCAAAAAGCATGTCAGGCTCCTTTGCAGAACACCGATCAATACTCAAATGTCACTTGTGCGGAGGAGAGTAACGGTGTCATGTTAGTGAATAAAGCAATTTCTTTCTTTTCTTTAGTGTCTGTGTTGGAAAGAACCCCTATGCGGAAGCAGTAGCTGAATTTCAATTTAAAGTAACATGAATATTAACCCCAGCCATATGCAAGGAATGCATCTGATAAAACAATTATTTTTCCTTATGAATCACATGTAAAATACTCATTCTGAGTCACAAGGGAGTGTGCACTGCCCACATTCATATTCGTGAATCATGTTCTCATCTTCTAGTTTCAGTCAAGGCTTTTGTGATCTACCTCCCTCTCTAAGTACAGAACTAATGAAGACCACTAAGGGAATTATTATGCTGCCTTTTTTTTTTTTTAATTTTTTTCCTTTTAAGCCAGATTTCTAGTATGTTCAGCTGTTATTATATTCCTTGGGGTGGGGGGGGAGAAGTTCATGGTCTGGATGGACAGAAGCCTTGTATGTATACATATAAATTCTAGTGCCTTCCGGCCTAGCCTTCTGCTCTCAATACACTTAGGAGTCTTCATGTATGGTCATCACAACAGCCAACAGATTCCTTTGATAAAACAGATGATTTAACCACAGATTTAACCACCACCTTAAGCATGCTTCCACTGCTGCTCCACCGTGCAGAAAGTAATTACTGAATGCATTTCGGCTGGGCAGCAAACAGCATATGTATACAACTGCATTCTTTTAAGGTTAGTACTGCAGGGAGATTATTTGCATTATTTGTTAAGGGACTACATGGAACAAATTTTACTTCTCAGCGTGCTGCTGCCCCTTTACTAACTATATGCCAGTGAAGAAAAGAATGACAGGACACAGGAGATGAAGGGGTGCATTGCATGGGAACCAAATGGGATCATTACTCAAAAAGTGGTGACTCAGTTTCAATTTGCGTCAAGATTTTTGGATTGTGATCTGATTATTTTTTTTGTTTTCTATCTATACCACTTCTTTATATTTCAGAAATTCAATTTTTATTCAATTGGCCATTATCTAAACGGTTTTGTCATCTATCTTTTACCCACTTGCCACAGATTATTTTTCTCCCTCCCCTACCAAAAAACAAGGATTTTTTTTTTTTTTAAACCCTCATCTGTGCCATTTGGCAACACAAGTGATAAGACAAAGCTCTGGAAAATGAACCAGGATAGATAGCACTAATTTTTCTTCCCCCACTCCCCCCATTTCTCCTGATTTCCCATCTTTATTTTTGAGGACATCTAAGAGAAAACACAGCAGGAGATTTTCTTATAACAGATTTTCTGCTTTTGAAAATGACAGTGTCCCTGATATACTAAAATGAATTAAAGTAAAATATTTTGTCCCCGTCCAAGATATTTTGCAAGTACTATTGAGGGGAAAAAGAAAAAAAGAGGCAGGGAAATTTCAACTATCGATTTAGCTATGTCTCTAACCATACCCCAGCAGTGCATTTCTCTTTTCTTACTAAGAAGAGAACCCAGAAGAAAAAGGGTTGGGGTGTAGTGCCTTAATTAACAGATTAAGCTAATTTTTTTTTTTTTTAAATAACTTATAAGCAGGAATAATTGACGAGAACAGAAGATGATGACATTCCAGGTGTTTCTACCTGAGAAGGAATAACAAGGTCATAATATTCCTGTATTTCCTAGTTAGACACAGAACAATTAAAATAACTTTCAACAGTTCAGATGATCTCATTTCTTATTAAGTTTTAGCGAGATTTTTTCTCCAAGCCCTTACATAACTTCCTTCAAAACTTCTGTCAAGACCTAACAGCCTAAAGGACATAGGGTAACTATTCGGGGCACGTATAAATAGACAAAGTTATCTGTTACCTTACTAACATGGTTGTATGACACTTTGTCCAGCTCGCGTTTCCAAACATGATTTTCATATGGCAACGTTCACTTACGTATTTTGCTTCCTTATAGTTACTCACAGTAGGAAGTTAAAGGCTACTTTCAAGGTTTCCTTTAAGTCTTAAGGCGTGTATCTTCATACCAGGTTACACTGGTTTAACTAAACGTCAGATCTGAAACCAAGTCAAGTAGGAAATGGGTGATATACTTTTTTCACTTGAGTAAGGATGATTTGGGTTCAGATTAAGTCAATTAGGAACAGGTTAAAATCAAGTGGAAACAAGCTCTTTTAAAAAGACAACAGTGATGTCTGGTGATTTGTCTAAGTGTAACTAAAATCTGTGGAAATCCATGTGCAATCCCTAAATAAAAGGTGAAATACCCTGTGAGAATCCTTCCAATCCGAGGCTATGCACAAGCATGGCGCTTAGTGCTGCTTTTCCCAGGAAAAGATTATTTGCCCAATATTCCTTCACAGTGACTGTTGCCTACAGTTAGCAGTCTACCAGTATTGCATCGTTTTTACCTCATTCTGCAGTGCTCTAAGATCATTAGCCATGCCATAGCAAGTTACTATCTAGGCTTACAGTATCTAGTATATCGACTTATTAGCCAACATATCTTAAATAATTATTCTGGACTACTGACCATGTAGCAGATTAAACTGATGAAGACATGAAATATATGCTTCTGAGATATCTTGAAGGGGTGTTCAGTGGTAATGTGCGTGTGTTGGACTGGGAGAAAGTCAAAATGAAGACCAATTTACATGTTGCAGAAAGGGATTGGATGGGTAATGAGATCTGATATCTCTATTGGTATAGGACAGTCATGGCTTTTAATAGATTATCCTAGTGTCCATATAGATATTTACAAAGACATTGATTTACCACGTTTTTGTCCCAGTGCTCCATCCTATTCCCTAATGCTGATGGGCAGAATGAGAAGCCAAGCCTCATCAATGCAGCTGATATATGAATCAACATCATGGCAAAACCACTCCAGGACCGACTTCGAGGCTCTGCCTCTGCCGCAAAGGCTGACACAAACATATCTGACGTTCCATTGCTTTTTGGATAGAATTGCTATAGCCACTTGCAATCTTGTGATGCTTACCGCCTTCTCCTAAGAAGTATTAGAGGCTGGATCCTTTCTAGCCATAAAGGTCCGTGTCTTGAAAACCTAGGCTCTCAAGTCTTGGAAATTGGCGGGGGAAGGGCAAGAAAGAGAAAGAAAAGCTACCTGAACATTCTGAACAAAACCCCCCTCATTTTGCAATCTAATGCCCTATTAAAAAAAAAAAAAGGTCCACATTATACATGGATCTGTATATAAAAAATGTTGAAAAATCTGCATTCTTTTGTTTTTATAATTTTTAACCAACACAGTCATGAACTAGGCTCATTTTTTTTCCTACCCATATTGACCAGGATGCCGCATGGCTAGTCAAGAGTAATTTCACACAATAGCAGTTTTTGTTTTGAGAGCCTCATGCACAAGAAAACAAGCAGGTTTTTTAAAGATTATCATTCTACTTTAGGGAAAAAACCTACAAAGAGTAGAAAAATAAAATATCCCATGGTATCGAAGAACATAAACTTTTTAGGGATGTTAAAGTTTTCCTTTTATTTGCCACTTTGCATGGCAGTAAATATTGTAGGGATAAGGAAAAAATGCACATTCACAAACCCACAAAAATTATACAGCTATACATAGTTGATCACTATATAATCACCTTCAAACAAATAGAGCAGCAAAGCCAGGTATTTCTCTTTAGAAGCAGCTAATTTAATTTAAAATGGAGGAAAATAGTATTACTAGAAGCACAAACAATGAGCGTGTTCTTCTGTTGTACTCATAGAAAGACTGAAAGTACCTTTTCATTCCATATTCTGTATTAGATCTCCTCTCCAGAGTTAGCTGAGAATATCCCTAAGTCTAATGGGTTAAATGCTTATTATACCACTGTCTTATTTGTAACATAAGGCGCCTACTACAAGCCTACTCTTCATGCAAAATTGCCAATTTATAGCAATATTCCTTGTTTAGAAAACAAGGCTATCCAAACACTATAATTACAATATGCACCAGCAGGCATAACCCTGCATTAATGCACAGACTCCAGATACATTCGTCAAATAGAGTTTTTTTTCTCTTTGCCTTCTTCTCAGGGTACTTTTAAGTTCAGGGACAGAGAACATGTCTTCATTAGAAACATTAACATTCACAGGCTGTAGTAAATTTTGACAGTGAAAAGGTCTCTGTAACCTTTAGTTGTGCAGAAATTTACTTCCCAAGAAAATTACAGCTGGCACTGTCTTAATTAATGCTAGCTTTCTTTTCTGAAAATTGTGGGCTTGTCAGTAAAAAAGGCAGAAAAACCTGAGTTTAAAAGACTGGACACAAAAGACGCCTAGAAATAAAGCCCTGCAAAATTTCACAATATTGCTCTGTTTTTGTTCAACAGTAAGGAGATGAAAAGATCTAATTTGATTTTGCCAAATGGAGCAACATATATGTAATATAGAACTGATTTGCATTCTCTTTTGTCTTTGAGTTTTATCATGTAAAGAGCGCTGTTTTAAGCCATTCTGTTTTAAAAGCAATAGGTCAAATAAAATCTATATCTGCAGGGGGAGGGGAATAAGGTATGACTTCATTATTATTTTTAGCATTTCTTTAAATGCTTCTAGTAAATTGTGGCTAACAGTAAAAATTACAGTTGTGTTTTCATATGATTTTTAATTACTTGACATTTTTTATTTTTAGAATTATTTTAACATTACTCTACAAATTTATTTCTTAATATTTACCTTCTAGATGTCTCCGAGTTCTATTTTAATAGTATAAATACTTTTTCTTTGGCATATAAAGATTACTTATTTGCTGACTGAATTTTGATTATCATGCATGGTCTTTTAATTGCTTGACAAGGTGTTAAATATATACTCTATCTCTGAGCAACATTTTCTTACAGGTTGCATTATTGTTAAAAGGAAATAGATTTTTTCTTTCTTTTTTCTTAAATGAGCAATAACATGCTTCTACATTAGTTGTTACCAAAATCTCCTGCATGTTACTTATACACATCTCTGTATTTTCTTTTGGAAGAGATTTACAACATCTTGTGTTTGGAATTGCTGTTCAGTTCCCAATTCTATCACTGAAAGCAATAAAGCTCCACTTCCACATGAGACTCTTGCGTATACTAGGACATGACACCACTTTGGCACTACAAGAAGCACCAATACTGCGTGTCAGCTGTTCAAAACATTTTATGCAAGTTTCTACAAGCACTTTAAATTAAGGTGCCCTGTATAAATGGTTTATTCATGTTTATGAAATGATTAGTTGGTGCCACTACATCCTTTAATAACTTATTGTAAGGCATGTTATAAAATGCATCATCAATAAATGCTTAAAATGCTGCCACAGCAAGGCGATAAGCTGTTACAACAATATTTTAAGATGTAAGTATTGTTCAAATAGTTTGTCGGCTGTTTCAATGCATGCTTCCAAGCTTTTTTTACAAGCATGTTATCAAATGCAGTATAAATAATAAAATATTTATAAATATCACTTTAATTTACAGTGTTACTATGTTTTCATAACTTCATGCCTCATAACCAGAGCAGGCATCAAATGAACAGAAAGGTATCAGAAAAGAAACATCCTTATCTTAGATGCAAATCTCCGTGTCATCCCCCTAAGACAGAAAAAATTCACAGCATTCCCCAGATGCAGGGGTTGTATTTTCAAGGTGTGACCCATTAACTATTTATGGTATTGTCATGAATAAGGACAAAAAAAAAAAAAAAAAAAAAAGCAGGCACCTAAAGACTGATGTTCTGAGAAACATCACACACAAAATGTTTTGGCTGTTTATAGCACTTGGCAAAGTTACTGAAGTAATAAAATCCCAGTGTGGGTTATGGAGCCCATATGAACAAATATAGGATTAAGGTCTCTCTCTGCTACTTTCCATACTGGAAATTGAATGGAGTAACATTATGGACAAATGTGATAAAAGGAGTACAGTCATAAAGCAGATGCTGATTGGGAAATTAGCTTATGCATTTATCTGCTTCTCAGCTTAACCACAATGAGCCTGAAGACAAGCGATACTCCAAAAAGGAATGCAACCTCCAGAAGGAAAAGCCAGATTCATTGCTTAAAGATGGTGTATGAGAAACTGCAAGAGCATAGCAAGTGGGTCTAAGGATATAGTTGCACAGGAGATGTAGTCAGAGTTTCCTTGCTCATTCTCAAATTAATTGAACTACTTAGGTAAGTGAGGAGACTCAAGGAAAGCATTTGTAGACATTGGTTGAAAACATTAGGAATTCCATTCCTTCTTGTGAGATCCCCTGTGACCTTGGCTCATTTACTTACAGGCGTACAGTGATGGGCTTCAGAAAAGGCAGCCACACCAGTACTCAGTAAGGCTAAGGAGACCCAGCAGAAGGGAGGCTTTACCCTTCAAGAAGGGTAAATCCATAGCAGACATGCGGTGTAGTTACTCCCCACATAAGGGGACAGTCTGGGTCACTGGTTCACACTTGCTCACCTCTGGAGCAGGTAAAGCGCTGTCAGTCCCCGTGGGGGCTGTTGTCAAAGGTCGGTATACACACACCGATTTCATTCAGTGGGATTGGCCATCTGCGCAGGTCTGAACAGCAACCAGCACGACCGCAGTATCCTTTTGCAACCTGCGCGGTGGTGGTTGAACTCGGGCAGGATCATTTGAGGGGAGGAAATGCAAACATTGATCTGCCTTTTCTACTATCCCAGATGCCCACGGATATTATGCACACTCCAACTCACTTCCTACCGTCATAAGCACAGGGGTGATAATCCCTGTCTCTCCGAGCCATGCTGCTCCCAGAAAGTGCCTTATTTTGGGCTGCATGGCTAACTGCAGGAAGTTTAGCTCATAAAAGAGTCATACTAAAAGGTTCAGTACCACTGTTCTCTCTCTCTTCCCTTCCACAACAGTTATTCCTCATTGGACATGCCTGATCATAAACTTATTAAAACACTGAATATTCATCTTCTAACACGTTGGAGTACATAAAGCAACTCTCAGCAATTAGCATTCCTGAGTTTGTCTTCTGTAAATTTATTTTCTCAAATAGTGTGGTTTTTTTCATGATTTATTAAAAAATAAAGCCTAACACTTGGGTTTTAGATCCTGACCCTTTAACCACTCACATATGTGCCCAAGTCTTGCATGGGCTCTTTGAGAATCTAGTAACCTCAAATTGTGATTTATTTTGTATAATTAATGTTTCTAGGTTTTTCAGTGCTGCTAGTGTGATTTTTCAGAGTTTCTTTCTTGCCAGTTTCCAAGTACTACAGAGACATCTCTTCTATTTTTTTTTCTTCATTTCAGATATTGTAATAAGATAATTTTTCAGATATTTTCAAAAATTCTTGCCCAAAGACTGCAATCTGGCAGTGTGGCCTCTTCTGTTCTACCATCTTATGGTCTGGGCATAGCTAGTACGTGGGTTAGCTTGATAGGCAGGATCACAGAGCACTTCAGAGGATCCAGGGCTGGGCTATAACTTGTGAGGATGTGAGAAAAAACTTAGTAGGAATCCAGATTAAGAGGAGTCTTGATGAATGGTTCACTGACACCTAGCAGCCAGCTGTACAGTAACACCCTTCTGCTATGTCTCCCTTAAACACCCTTCTGCTATGTCTCCCTTAAAATAAGGAAACTGACCCCTGTCTTTAACCTCAAGTTTAGTTAATTGTGTCATCAGAAACTTACTTTCTCTTAAGTGAAAAGAATGGGGAGGGATGGTATGTACACCCCTTCATTTGTTAGTTTACACTGTTCTTCTGTTGCAGGCTCAAGACTGAGATTTGACAGGTGTGAAATATTTTTACTACCAGTACCCTCTGGCCATTGAGCAGATGTTTCTAACCATTCTGATGCAAACTTAGAGGTGTGGATTTTTGGGATTTTTTTTTTTTTAAATTTGTCCAGTGGACTTTATATGACTAAATTTAACTGGGTGCCTATTTAATGTCTTCCTTTCACTCTGCCTTCATCAGAACAACCCCACCCAACAACCCAAAACATAACAAAAAAATATATAGGACATTTACTTATTTTTCTGTTTAAACAGAATGAAATCTCTGTTACATATTTGCCTGTGAAATTGTTATATGTCTACTTAAAAAAAAAACAAACCAAACGCTATGAGTGGACCTACAGACACTGTCATCTTGCAACATGCTTCATTTTATTCTTTTGTGTATTAGAGCCTTGAAAATACTTAGCTCTGCCTTTCAGGGAAACTGTAAATTTCTGGTGTGCATGCGCACTCTCCGATATCTTCTTGTTAAGCTGATAGGGCCCTAGGGACATAACAGCATAACATGGTATTTTTGCCTACTGTTAACATGTGACACTTGTATTTGCCCCAGGATAATGTACAAATACGTTTTAGAGGTTTTCCTGGTGATAACCATGATGTTTCATCTTGCCCAAGTTTAGCCTCCTAGCCTCCTCCCTCCCCCACTTCTTCGTGAGCCTGACATTCAATTTGGAGAATCTAATGTCAGCAAGAAATCCATATGTACTCCTGAGAGGAGCAGGCATGCCCCTTTGAATTTATTTTTAGGTTTCAATAGAGTAAAGTGAAATTTTCTTCCTTCAGTCATTTCTTTCATATACATTTCCCACCTTTCCAATGTTTACAAAAGAGAAATTTATGCTTCATTGCGCTGAAAATATTTTTCTGTTCAAATTGAATGTATACTGGTATGTACATTGACATTGGTAAGATTTGTTTTACAACTCTACAAATGAGAAATTTTACAACAGAAGAGTCAAAAAAAAAGTTTGCATTTTGAGCAAGGCAAAGCTAAGACCACAGATACTGTGAAGATATTTATATATTCCAGAGCAATCTGTTCTTTGCCTGTTTATAAATAATTATTCAGTTCCTTCGAAGCCAATTTGTTGTTTTGGTGTTGATCTTGGAGACTAAGATAACCTAAGCCATAACCTAATGAAAAATTATTCCACTTACAGAGACCATGTTATATAGGTTTTTGGCACAGATCTTTTAAGATTTCTAAGCTGGTACAAGATGGAAGCATATCATGTGTGGCCCGTGTGGCCATCATTTTGGTAACTTCAATCCAACTTTAAGTACCGGTTGTTCACCTCAGACCTCGAAGTCTACTAAGCATGACACTAACCTACCCTGTTCTGGAAATCCCTGTGCAAAATTCCAAGAATGACTGCTTGCCTGCTCACATGCTTAGAGTCAGCTACCTCCAAACACAACACTGTTGCCTGCCCATGAATAGTTTGACCCTCATGCTCTGCTATCGGGATAGGGGTACCAGTCACGAGAACTGTTGGCCAACGCTTCCAGAAGCACCAAATGTTTAAAAAAGAAGTGATACAACTTGAAATGTAGTTGGGAAAGAACTTACTCTTCTTACTGCACCCTCATCATAGCAAACGCAGAACTAAGAACCTGGGTCTGTGCTTTATCTTCCTTCCAGAACCTGTTGGATAAAGATCACAAAATCTCCATTGATCCAATTTACAAAGTTATGCAGATTGTGGAAAAGCTGTTTTGCATAATGGACAAGAAAACCACGGAAAGCAGTCACCTGTGCTACAGCAGCTGTTGTCATACTGGCTGCCTGCAGCCTGTCTTACTGGTTGCAAAGCTTCCTTTAAAACAACATTACTGCTCAGTCTTTCCCAACTGCAAACGTGCAGAATTATCTTCTGAAGGAGATGCAGAGAATTGCAATCTGAACTACTCAGCACCTTTCTATTAAACCTTACCTGTGCATTCACTGCCCATGGAAGGGAGAAGGCTGCGGGTGGCAACAATTCCTTGGCTCTCATCTCTGATTTGCTCCACTCACTTTCTCGGGAAGACCTCTGTGGACTTCTGCAGTTCCCCTTCTCTGTCCTCTCCCTTGAATCTGTTCCCATGAGAGAGGAGCTTCTAGACCTTAAAAAGAAGGAATACACTGACAATTATTATGTTCTGCATTAAAAGCAAGAGCGTTAAAACATATTTTCTCCCACATATATTATTTTTAAAGCACAACATAATTTTTAGCCACTCTCATTATTTGTTTATTTTTAGCACATATCAAACCACAGCAGTTCTCCCTCCAGGCTATATTTGACGAAGTTACAGAGATTTTCCAGGCCACCTCAAAGCACAGATTAATCCAAACAATTTAAACCACTCACTGTTCCACAGGAGGATGGCATTCGATTGTATTATTTAGGGAGGACAAAATGTTTTTGTTGATGAGAGGGATGAAATCCTCAGAGAGGGAAATCAATCTTATGTAGAGACCCTGGAGCATTGATCTTGGTGTACATTGACAATTTCTGGTTGTTTAGCTATTCGGAATGACCGCACAAAATGAGCAAGTTGTTACAGTTTTAAGGTTTTGGTATTTATTGGCAACCCCAGCGCTCATATGATTAATCACACATTCAGAGCGTGAGCTCAGTGGAAATTGACTGCAACACAGCAGAAACGAAGTTTTCAGTTATCATTGTGTAATAAATTGAAGCTATATCCCCAAGCAGATTTGCCTTCAAGTTTCCAATTGGGCCTGTTAAAAGTGTTGTTTATACACTACTTAGCAAAAACGCAAGTAATTACACAGAGTTCATTCTAAGCAATTCTGTATTTTTTTCCCCCCTTTTTATTGGTTTTCTACCTTCATTATCCAATATTTTGTTATACCTAAGCAGAAACCACATTCAAGAAAAATCAAGAACTATCCAGGCCATGGAGCAAGCACTTCCTTATACTGAGGACATTTCTTGGATATAATGCTACAAGGCAAGACCTTCTGAATAAACTAATCCAAATGCAAACATGCTTTAATAAACCACTTTTCCCTTTGTACTTGTACTCCCTGATGCTTACCAGTGAGAAGCAGAATAGGACGACAAACGTTTTGGTTAATATGCTATATTTCATTTCATGAAATAATATTTATTCAGAAAGGAACTTTTTTTTAAACACTTAGGTTTTTACATACATTTTAAGAATATCTGTTTCTTTTACAAAAAAAAGAGATGCAAAAATAAATTCATAACTATAATCAAATTTGGAGAGAAACTTGGGAAATACAAACACTGAGGGAATATATTTAAGATGGGGAGTGCCTGGTGGGGAAAAGTAGGGTCTATGAAAGAAGGAGCTGCTGTAGCTTTGGTGTCCTGGTAGAGACAGATAATGCTTTATTGCCTTTCACACTTGCCAATGGGATCTCACTGCAACCTTGAAGCAAACAGTTGCTGGGGTGTTCTTGCTAAAGATAAGAGCCAAACTGTGGCCCAGAAAGTGGAAACCCTGGCCTTGTCCTTCCCAGGAGAGGCTTACGTACTTCCAATGTACAGAAACTATAACCAGATCAAGAGAGACCTAATCACAGGGCTCAGACATGGTAATAACACAGAGACATTTACATGCAGCTGAAAACATGGATACTGCTAACCCAGCGCTCCTATCTCCACAGGGCTGGCTGCAGAACCAATGTTTTATACCCTGGGGGATTTTCTGTAAGGTGAAACCTTTCAAATAGTCAAAACCATTTATTTTTTAAGTGAACAACACTCACCATAAACCTCTGTAAAATTTCATTGACCTAGATTTTTTTTTTTTCTATTTGTAATTCCTTCTCTTATGCCTTCTCTGAACAGGGCTTGCAACAATAATTCCTCACATATATCTTTCCATCTTTTGATCTCAAAATCCTATATCTGATTTGGACACAGCAGTCTCCAAAGCAATGAATATCCCTTTAATTTACTGAGACCTTTTAAGGACAAAATTACTGAATTATCTTTCTTAAGGTTCGTATTAGGTACAAGGGTTTTTTTTTATGCTTAAATTTATTTATTTTACCAAATTGTGTAACACTGTGGTTGCATATTTGACAGACTTCTATGTTCCTTGTTTCTCTTTAGCTTCAGGGAAAGATCCCCTATATCTTTACCTGTAGTGGAGATAAGGAGTTGTCACAGCTGCTGTCCATGCAGTCCTCAAACCAGAGAGTACTGTAATAAATCCTATTTTATTTTATGGACAAATAAATGCTGAGGTAAAATATTCGAGGATCGTTGCTTGAATACTTGCCATAGCAGCGCTACTGTAATAACCACTATGACATTAATTTACTGCAATGTGCCGTAGGAAGAAGGAAGAAGGAGGGAGAAGGGCATTAAAAGAGAAAAATTACTATCCTTCGGATTTATTGGGATTGGCCTTCCTCATTTTCAGCCATCATTAGTTGATTAGGTGCTGATGACAGTATGGACAAGTGTGCTAGAATAGTTGGCTAAGAAAAGCCCTAAAGGTACGCTGTTAATTGAGATGGTGTTCATATTGTACTTACTGAACATAACTGCAGACAGTGAAATAAGAGCTTAGTGTTGTGTAACAGACCACATGAACATTCACTCATTATCAGTCTGTAAAGGGGTGAAAACACTGCATATAGGCTACTATTACTACAGAAAGGGATAAATACTAAAAACTGGAGAGTCTATTGTGAGAAACTGTATTTTATGCAGCCTACTGGGAGGTGTTGAGACACCTGTCTAATGTTGTTCCATAGTTCCATTAGGAAGACATACTGTATCAAAGGAACTGAAAATTGACTTATGCCTTCATCCTGTAAGAGGTATGCACCTGGACATAAGGAAACAGCCAGATTTGCTTACCCCCAAGAAGCTTAAATGTTACTGATGGTGCTTATATTCCACATACTTTAAATTTTAAGGTAATTTAGAGAAAATGACAAAGAAATGCCACTATACCTCTTTCAATTTTGTTTGTAAAAAGTTAGCATTATACATGCACAGAACCCAGAATGCAGTTGATATTTGGAATCAACACTAATATTTTAGTAACAACAGCACCCTATTACCAATAACTCCATAATGCTAAATAATTCAATATGGACGTTAGCCTGCTTCTTGCTGTGGCCAGGGTGAATTTCAAACTCAGTGCCTAAACAGACAGTTACATGAAAAAACTCTAAAAGCTTCAGAATGGAATAGACAGCAATTTAAAGGATCCTTTGAACATGGAGGAAAATCCACAACTTTTTTTTCAAACCATTAGTCCCGCGAAGATATTATCCACAGGGCAAAATGATCCCTATATCTGAAGCACTGTGCTCTTACAGTTCAAACTTAAAGCAGCTCTTCAAAAAAGTGAGAAAATTAAATCTGACCGTTAGGCATGTTTATATCTAACACATCCAATTACAGGTAACAAGTCCTCAGCAACATGAGAAACAATACACACAGAACTATGAAAACTTACAAAATGTTGCTTAGTCATAAAGAGACATTCATACTCATGAAATTTTAGTATCAACTCTGCTGAAGATAAATATCAGCATTTACTAACCTGCTATGGCAGGTTGCTGGGACCTAGTTGTTAAACTCTCAACCTGTGATGATGAAGGGCAAAACAGTTCCTCCTGACCCAAACAGGAACTCGTTTCCTTTGGTCATTCATAAGCCAGAAATTTCATCTCACTATAACAAGATACGTTAACAATCCGTACGCTAAAAACACTCAGAAATCTGTTTCAAAAAATAAGCATAGTTTAAATGTCTGTGCTATTAGACATAGTGCACAGTGGACTGTGGTTTTTGACTTAGCCAGTGCTTCAAGTGCATTACTACACAGTCAAATTAGTAATTACGCATACAACTGGTCATCCATGCTCACAGACACTGTAGTCATCACTAATCTCTGGCCCAGTTTTCTTATGGGATAGTATTAGCATTCAAGGGCTGCTTCTGCCATCAGATTCTTCTTACAATGAATATGGTTCTATCTTTAACGGCCAGTGAGATAATAAATGGTGTTGCCTTCTTTCAGACAACATCTGTTGTGACTTGGCATTCAGCTCAGAGGACGGGAGTAGCGACTGATCACATTATTGGATAGCCAGGGACAATGTGGCAGCATCTTTAGTAAAGGGCTTTGAAATGCAAGCAAATGGTCTGAGGTAGCCACAAGAAAAATGAAGAATATTGGAAGAGTCAAGATAAGGAATCAAGACATCCAAAAGAAACAAGATTCAAGATCAGAGAAATGCAATACTCAAAAATGTTAGCGCAAAAATATTCCCTGTAAAATACTCATCCCAGTAAGCTCTAACAGGATCAGGGTTTTACAGTTCACGTTATCTGTCTGTTTCTAAAATCATTGTGATTGTGGCGTCATGTATTACTGTCATGGCAATGACAGAGAACAGATCTGTTTGAAGTGAGCTTTACCAAGACATGTCAACATTTGAACTAGAAGAGTGATAGATTTGACAGGTTTGGGAGATACTGTTTCCTGTCACTACCTGGAAGGGCTGACACAAGAAGTAGAAATCCACGAGGCCCAAGCATTGAAGTTTTCACCATGTCTTACGTCTGGCCAGGCACAATGCTGTTGCATAAAATAGGACAGAAAAATAATTAAATGTCTAATGTGTAAATCAATCCCACTGGAGACCAGTTGCTGCAGAGTGGGAAAACACAGAAGGAAGCGGAGTGATGCAAGACAGTAGTACCTATGACATTGCCATGAGATGGTGGAGACAAGAGGAGGAGTATAAAATCAGTGCAAGTTTTCTCTTTGTTCCCAAACATACTATTGTGAAATGAGGATGAATCCCTGTCATGCACAGTAACAGGGGATTTTGCACAAATAATGATATCTTAACTTTGTAGAATTAAAAAACTCAGTACTATTTGTAAACAAACATGCTAAAAATATTTTTCTCCCACCTCAATTATAGAAAAGAGTCTGAGTTATATTTGTTAAACAAAAATTACAGTGTGACGACTTGCATCTTAAAAACATTTGCAAAAGTAACATTACTATAAGTTACCAGTTATTTTCAGTATTGGGCCCTTTACAGGGATGGATTTTACATACAAATTGTTAGATTATGTAAAAGTATCTAGCCCTGCCCGCTGTCATCTTTAACAGCTGAAACTCAACCTTCCTTGCCTGCTTGGTACCTTGAAGACACATCACAGAACCATGCCTCCTTAGGCAACATATAAAGCCTTTCACCCCCAGAGATGGGGAAAGTCCTGAATAAAGCCTCTGCTGCATGTCTGTATGGCTTTTATTCACTTGCTCATCAGGTAAAAACCCACTGTACTCATCCTTGTCAGCCAGAGGGTACACCTGGTCAACCCCACCTGCCAGGGATGCCAATTCTTGGACAGCCTTTCCTCTGCTCACTGTCCCTCAGCGGGTCCCTTTGCCCTAAGGCCATCTTTGTTCTTCCTCCGTACACACCACGGTCAACTGGCACACTCAGTCTCCCTCCTTCACACTTCACATTTTCCAGGATGTTCCTTATCTTCCCATGTAATCTTGCTGTACTTTCACAGTCTCTGACAGGTCATTCTCTCTCGATGTCCTGGTTCAGCCCCCTTTGATGTCTTAACATGCCCTCCTCTACTTAAACCGCTTTACTCAAATTTCTGTGAAGTCATAGGCCTTGCATTTCTCCAATTCCATATATATGACAAGCTCTTCTGCAAGTAAAACTAGAACTTCTCTCATCCGTATTACTCCCTCTTATCTTACCATACCTGCACACCTACTTTATCCTGTTCCTCCCCACTACAGTGAGAAGCAGTCTCACCTCGTCATAGGGGCTGCTACTCCAGTCTGCCAACAGAGCAAAACAGAGACGGCCATACCTCGCTGTGGTCCCTACACTCAGTGTTACTTTCATCACTCTCAACTGTTCCTCCTCCCACACGTCATTGTGGAGTCTCCTCCTCTCCATACCAATAGGCGCAGGGAACCGTGGCGTCAGGCTTGCAGTTTCTTGCTGATAGCACATAGAGCTTCCAGCCTAAACATACTGATCACCTCAGACAAGCATCAGCCAGTGTCACAGGAAGAGAATAGGATGCATTTTTCAGAACAGCGTGTGAAAACTGATTCCTCCCCCCCACCTCCCCTTTAACGGCTTCTACATTTAAAGCAAGGAAAAAATGTGTTTATAGGGCACATGAAAGTGAGCAATATCCTTGCAGTTAAGCACTCAAACTTAGTCAGGTTTTTGGTTTTTTGATCTATAAAATAAATGTACACCAACCCAATTTTGCAAATGACCAGGTGTCTTGGGAGTGATGAAATTTAGCTGAATTTCTTGTAACTCAATTTAAGATGTGCTAGAGCCATTGGAGATGATCATTCCTCAGGACTCCAGCACCTACAGAGCAGAGCACTTTATCTTCCCCAAGTTTCTGTGAAATAAGATTAAAGCATAGGTACCGTTTTGGCAGAAACCACCTTTGCATCAAGAAGTCTAATGAACAGTACCAGTCAGTGTGTGATGTTATTCAACTCAGCTGCACTCCACACTCAATTAATTCACTTTCTTAGCACTTTCCTGCCAGTTAATATTGGACAGTAAAATGGCATCTGAGCTTCTTGTCTCCAAGTTGCTAAGAGAAAGGGTTAGGGGGCAGAAAATAAGATACCTATTATTTTATTCTATTCATTGAGGCTGAGGGAAGATGAATCTCTTGAGGGAGGTGGAGAGGGAGGGAGTTAGTTAAAAAAACATCTTCAAAGTCTTTGATTTTGCTATGTATAAGTCTGTCTACACCACTCTTAGAGAAGGTTCAATCACTAAAAAAACAAAATATGATGGATTTGTATGTATCCTTATTAAAACAAGAAGAAGTATATAGGGAATTATGCCACTTTTTCCCCATGCTACGCTTGATGTCAAGGGAAAGAAGAGATTTCTTTTCCCTCAGAGACAGTGACCACTCTTCCAATATTTTCAAAATCTCTTTACCTGTATTCTCCTCCAGGGTGACCACTACTTCCTAATGCTCCTGAGAAATGGAAACGAGGCTGTCCCATCCCATTACTCCTCTTGGAGGAAATGAGGCCAGGTTAGTCACTATGAACATGGTCTCACTAAGGGCTGCTTAAGGAGAGCTGGAGACACAGTCCAATATAAGAGGAGACTGGGGATTATGGGGACTTAGGAGTAGCGTAGAAAAAATTGTATCAGGAAGGAATTGGTGAAGGGATCATTGGTAGGGACTAGGAGTTTTATTTCTAAAACTGTATCTTGCTGCGTTGTAGAATGTTCTAAAGCAAAACAAGTTGTACCTCAGGTGGCACTCCTTAGCTGTCTAGGGAGACTGTGTTTGACAGATTTTGATTCTGTGGCAGTGTTCATATTTTACGAAAGAATAATGTTACCCATTTTTTATGTACATCTTGGCTGTATCTGTCTTCACTGACTTCTAAGAATTCAACAGACCAGGTGTCAATCAGATCTCTAGCACTACCCATGTGATATCAGAACATATTTTAACTCTTTTTTTATCCTTGTTGTTTTGGTTTGTCTTTTCTATCTCCTCTCACTTTCCATTAAGTATTTACAGACTCACTGAAACTCCAAACCTTTAGGCAGTATCCTGAGCAGCTGCTGTAAAAACAACTGATGGTGTATCACAATGTTCATCATTCCTGTAGCACTTGTCCAACTACTAACCCGGTAAATACGTTTAACACTGCAATAGACTGGGTTTTTTAGTTTTACTTTTTAGCAAGCAGGATAAACAGATCATGAACTTGGAAAAGGAACATCAAACAGCTTCTATTTCCTTTAATGATGGCTATGTGTAAGTAGCCATGACTACAGAGGATCAAATAATTGTGAATAACACATGTTAGTTCAGCTAATTTCTTTTATTTTCATATATAGTTTATGAACGGATCCCGAAGTCTGTTTCACAATTTCTAAGAATTTGTGGTTTTGTTTGAGAGAAAGATTCTTGGCATATTGCTGCTTCACAAATTGTTCATTAGGGGAAATTCTCTATTCACGTCGTTCTTTGAGTGACCTATGGCTGAGGCTTTGTACTAGGCCGTAGCCTGCCTCAATGGCTTTATGCCTTCCATCCCAGGATGGTCATTCCTCCCCCAAAACTGGTTACACTGGCACAGCTACGCAGTGAGCGAAATCAGGGAGCTGATGTGCCTGAAGAGACAGAAAAATATGAAAGTGGAGACTGGGGAAAAATGAAGGAAGGAAACAACGGAGGGCGGACTGGTAGAGACGCGCTGTGGGATGGACAAAGACGGCAGGCACTTCAGCCGGCCGACCTAGCTTCCCGCCTGGCTGCCTAAGAACCGGTGCTGGCAAATCCAGGGGGAACCAAAGGGGCAGGGGAACAACGGGGGCCAAGATGGGGCTGCCTGGATGGTCACTGCTGCCAAAGAAACATGTCACTGCCTAAGGTCTGTAGAGTGTGTTTTCTGCTTTCTAGTTGCTCAGGTGCTAACTTTCAACACTTGGGAACAGCAAGTAGCTCACGGAAATACATGTGTACGTGCTTCCTTGGAAAACCCTAGGCCATGCTAAAAATTGAACAATTGCTTATACTTCCAAATGCCTTTTGGTTGGTTTGGTTGTTGTTGGGTTTGGGTGTTGGTTTTTTTTTGGTGTGTGAGTTTTTTGTTTTCTTTGTTTGTTTTTGTTTCAGACAAGGATTAATCAACTATATAATGACAATAATAATTATAACTGTGCACTGATCTTGTTTATTAAAGTAGCTGTAAAAAATACATATTATTTTGGGTTTATATTTATAATCTGCAAATTAACGTACAGATTCAAAATTATTTTATAGAAATAGTTTTCTGAGGCAGATAAATACTAGGGGGAAAGTTCTACTGTGGCTATCACTTTTCTAGGTATATACAGGAGAAAAAAACCCCAAAATTTAACTTTTTCAGTAACTTCATCTGCAACACATAACATCTATTACAGGATGTTGAACAAATGAAGTGAAGGAAGGTATGATACTGTTCCTTAAGAGAGGGTTCTGTGCTAGTTTTGAGATAAAATATGGCCGTATAGGAAGAGATTGTCCTTATAAAGATTAATTATCCCAAGTATTCTCGGGAACCTATTTCTTTGCACATCGGTGAGTTAGAGAAAAGGGAATTAGGCATTAAAAAAAACAACCAACCAAACAACAGCGCACTGTAGGAAGTGGATACCTACGTAAATTCAGAAACCTTTCAAAACCTGGGAAGGAGTGTTTGCTTTATAAAAATAGCAAAATAGGTATGGTCTGTGCAACTTTCCTATGTTCTCCTCCAGCCTACAGTACAGGAATTTAGCTTCTAGCTGTGCAACATTGTGCAAAGGAATGGTGTCATCCATACAGACTATTTTAAGGATTTTTTCATTTGTCAGTCAGCTTCATATTGGAAAGTAATTTTTAAAGACCTGCCACTGTTTACAATATGTACATTATCACTGGCTTTTGTCTTTTAACTGCCGAATATTTCATTTAGCAACTTACCTTTCAAAACCTAAGTTTCCTTTGCGCGTAAGGGTTATGAGGGATGCTTTCTGGTCCTCTGCATTACTCTTAAAAGATTTAGGTCTGCTCTTTAGATGTCCCAGTTCCTTTCAGTGATTCTTCACATGCTTTGTGCCACCAGTTGGAGGATTCTGCACTAACATCATGGAATGGAGATAATTTTTTTCCTTTGGCACACAAAGCATACGCACCACACTGTATCCCATCACTCAGTGCAGGGATACCGGTAAGCTGGTTAGCACGATGCAGCACCCTAACCAGCAATGTGCTGACCCAACTTGTTTAGAGGGGTAGCATGAGCATTTCTGTATTGTGGTTCATACAGTGAAAACAATTTGGGCCTCACAAAACAGTAGGTAGAAAGGCTAGAACAGACATGGTTTTGCCAGTTGGGAGCTCCTTAACAGAGGAATTCTCAAATTTTGTTAAGGTTACACAGCTACAGCTAATGTTCTATTACTTGTGTGGTGAACCTGTTTAGACAATCAACTTCTGTTTAATGGCATTTTTGTGTAGAAATTCAGGTACATTTCCAAAATACACATGGACCTGTTGGTAGCAAGATGGAAAATGCCCAGGGCCACCCAAAACTGTTACACACGTTCTATAAAAGAAGTGAACTAATATCTAGTAGATTAGACACCAAAAGAGGATATTCAAGAATATGCAGCAGGGTTTGTGCAACCAACAGAACCTTTACGTTGTGTGCTGCCAAAACAGGTTGCAGTTGCAATGTAGCAGACCTCAAAAATTAAATTTAAAAGGGACTCTTCAACAAGGAAAACTAACAGTTTCCATATATCCTTAGTCATATTGCAAGAGAGAATCCTGTGAACTGCAGGAGCAGAGATTAGAAAAGAAATAACGTGAATAAGGGCTCCCATTACCAATCACAGCTCCCTCTGCTCTGGACTCAAGTAAGGAGAACTCCTATTTACTGCATAGCTTGTGTAACATATGGCCAAAAGGTGTTCTGCAGAACCCAATACAAAATCAGAACGGAGTTCACGTCTAGCATCTTGTTGGGTTACGTTAGCAGTCTTCCATCCTTCTGTCAATTGTCCTGCTGTGACTGTCAGTCAGACAACCCTGAGGGGTGGTCAAGGCATGGCACAGTCTATTTTTGACATGCTGTCAAATAGTCATTCAGACGGGCCAATATCAACATTCTGCTAAATCTCAGAAAAGTCTTAGGAGCTGAAGCAGCAGTGGAGGCTACCCAAGTGCAGATGTGCCCTAGGGCATGCCTAGGTAGTCAGGTGCAGGCAGCTGCATCCCAGCTGTGCTTATGTGTGGAGCCACACGGCTGGAAACAAGCCAACAGCAGTTTTGGAAGCTGCAAAACCAGGCTAGCATAAGACGGAAGCAGAGATGGCATGAGCATGGCAGACCTGCCCACGGGCATGTGGCTAATCCAGCTGGCTGAATATGCTCATATGCTTGAAAACTGCCAAATGGCCAAGTGCCTCACTGAATCAGGGCTAAAATTTGGGTTCTTTTATTTAAAAAACCTTTTTTTAGAACATTTGCTTTAGGGAACCAATAGCACCCAGACACAAAGTAATAAGCACCTATGACAAGAATAATTAAAATGTTATAAAAAAACAGAATAAAAGAGGGTGGTGAAAAAAGGCAAAATGATTATAATCTTAGGGAAATACACATTTACCAAGTAAATAATAGGGGTTTCTCAAATTCTCAAATAATTAACACAAATCTAAACCCTCTGGTGTTCATTCTCAGGAGAGACATTTGGGACAGATACACCCAAGAGAATGCAACTGATGAAAAGGAAAATATTCCAATCTCCTGGCTAAACAATGTGCTTTGTGTAGATTTTTATTAAGTATTTTAAACAGGAAATTAAAATAAATTTATATTTGTTGCACAATGCTCAGATACCAAGGTGGTAAGAATATTTTAAACATTATACCAAACCCCAGAAAATTCAAGTTAATGTTGATGGTCTACACTTAACCTACCTATTATCCTTGTTACTATTAATAGTGATGTCTAACACCTGCACTCTGGAAATATTTTCAGAAGTAACATCATGGACCTGAACACAAAGGGAATGTTCATATAGTCTAGATAATTATATTACTTTGATGAAGGACTATGTACTGCTGTGCTTTTTTCCTAAGGATTCCAAAGAACTCAAAATCAAAGGTGGTTCTCTGATTTTTTTTTTTTTACCTCTTTCACACTCTTCCTTCTTGTTTTAATGTTTTCTAACAAGAATTGTTCTTTTGCAGCATTACATTTAAACATGATATTGAGTCACAAAACTACTATGAATTGCAGCCACCTCCAAAGTGAAGGGTGACAAGACTGGACTACAGTTCAGACTGGAAAGTGGAGAATATCTTATTTCATGAAACTACATGGGAACGCTACCACATTACCAAGTTTTTATCCAGCAGCTTGAATTCATGTAGTGTCAGTGTTAACTACAATAAACCTTCTCTTGCAGGCTTTTCTCACGTACTTTCTCCACTATACATATGACAAGCAAACTAAAACTTGCATTCTTAATTGCGTAGCAGCTGCATTAAACTGGACTATAGCTAACAAGCAACTGTACTTGATTATCTTAAAGGTCTTTTCAAACCTAAATGATTCTATGATAAACTTGGACCCAGCTGGGGCAGTTTTTCCTTCTGAAAAGCTATGGTAGAAAACCCTTCACTTACATCCTCAATCGCCAGGCACAGATGATCTGCCTGGGGCAATTACTGAGTGCCTGCCTTAGCCTTGTAATTTATCCTGGACCCACAGCTACTTTCTGCAGCCCTGCTCTCAAGTTATGGCAAACATAGGTCAGACGAAGCTTGGCACCTGGATTTCAGGACTTCAATGCAATTCAAAAGTACTTTTACAACTTAACCATTTGCTACGCTACACTGCTTCACATCCCACTGGCCACCTTGAAAATTGCTCACCCAATTCCTAGACAGCCTTGCTGCCAGGCTGCAGGAGGGCTGGCAGAGCCATGAAGCCTTGGCTCCATCTCCCTTGGTGCTGCTCATAGCAGAGTGCCCTGGAGAAAGCATTTTGGAGCGTAGGAGCCACACATTTCCAGGAGTCACCTCAGAGCTCCACTCCCTAACTACAAAGAACATGCAGATGATACATATTGTTATATATATAAAAAAAACCCACAGCTACTTATTAATTTCCTGAAAATCAGAGCACAACTGAATTTTGAAATAGTAAAGTCTTCCATGAAACAAAGCATCCACCCAAATTTAACATAAAATACAAACATCATTCACACAGAAGTCAGTAGGGAATTCTGTCACTGGTTGCTTTAACAGCAAGATCAGGCTGACTGCCTGGATCTCCCTCGTCCCAGAACTCTATGTGTTGTCCTTATTATGATTTGCCAGCAGCCTGAGAAATGTGCTAGGTACCTTCCCATATAGATAAAAGGACATAATCTTGAAAAAAATATGGAGGCCTTATCCTGTTTTCACAGTGTCTTTCAAACAGTTTAGGAACTTAGCAGGTGTCTCATATCAAACGTGTGAAGTCAAACAAAATATCAAACCTTACCCTAGTTCTTACATTTCTATTTTGATGCAGAGCTTTAGGCAGTTCCATTTCTAAGTATATTTTCTTGCATGAGGAGAACAAGTTTTTGCTTATATATTTACACATGTAAGTAAGATATTACAGGTTTTGATAGGTTACCTTTTTTATTTTTAGGGACTTTTCTTGGGATGTTTGCCGGGAGGTTATAGGTATACCATGTGATGTGACAGTTACTGATGTTCTGTAACTATATCCTCCTGGTGAATGACAGAGTAAACAGGTATAAAAAGCACGCCTAAGTGCTGGTGCACCTGTTAGTACTTCCCTAACACTACAACAAAATTCAATCTTTTCTCCTAAAATTTTTTAACATAATTTTCAGTCTGCCCTTAATATGTGTATAAACAATTTAATACATTACATGTACAGGAGGTAAAACATCTGTGTAAAGTACAGATACATCCTGAAAAAAACCCTCTTGCAATCTGAAAAACATTGAATGCAGGATTTAAAATTGCAGAATTAGAGACACAATACATTACTAGACAAATATTAACCATGTATAAAAGTACTTTTAGCATGAAAGCTCAACATGTTGTGCAAACATTGAAATTCCAAATATCCATGTGGGATAAATATAATCTTTATATTATAAGTGAGTAGAGAAACATTTTTTTCCTTTTGAGGAACCACCATAGAATGTTGTGAGGAAGTCCTGGCCTTAGCTATGGAGCACAAGTATCTCCCCCTACTTTAAGTATAAAGGCTGTTTCTTGGTATCCCTGGAAAAGCCAGAGAACACCCTTATCAAGTGCTAATCCTGCATCAGCCCTTCTTGACCTCTCTTCCAAATGCAAAAGAAAATGGTGTGTTGAATAAGAGACAGTACAAAATCAACTATTTTGGAATGTTACAAAGGCTGACTAACGTTCTTGGATTACACTGCTCACAGATTACTATTCATCCCATCTATAAGGTGTCCACCATGGTGATGATTTACTTGGTAACAACTGATCCCCGCTAAAAATGTCCAAAGTTTGGGAGATGTGAGTCATTATAATTTTGTTTACTTGCTTTATCAATAGTTCAAGTTCTTTTAAATCCATTTTTATTTTATGTATGTCTGTATTTCACCCCATGCTGTGCTGGGAACAGGCTCAACTATAAGCTTAATGTCGACAAAAATTTCTAATTAAGTATGCAAAAATATCTAAAGATGAAACGTAAAACTTTTCAGTGATCATTACAAATCCCCCCTTTGTCTTTCTTTATATATTGCTACTCTAACACATGGTCCCTGCCAAGCAATGCAAGAAAAAAAGTTCAGAAAATGCATAGTTTTCAATCTTTGAAATGCATTTGCATACAAAGTAGATCTTTAAGGGGAAATCACTTGACAGAGTCACTGGCTGATAGAGTAGAAAGTTTACCCCACTTTTTCTGCACATCTAAAACCATTGCCAAACACTTTAGAATTTAACAGTATTTAATATTTATTAAATAAAGGCAAAATTTTAAAGTGACTGGGATATGTGGTTACCCTATCTTGTGATACTGCATATCTTTTCCCTTCATTTAGTGATTTTTCACCTGAGGAAAAAAGACAGTACATCACCTGAACTCTGACTCCTGCAAGATACTGCTTCTTTACTTCACGCTGCAAGTGATGGAAAATAAGGTATGTATTTCCCAGAACAACTTAGTATCATTGTTTGTTAAGTATCTGTTTCTGGAACCACAAAGCACTTCAAGTTTTCCTTCTCCAATGAAAACAGTTATTTTGTGACCAGCAAGAGTGTACCGAGAACTCCAAAACACTGATATGAGGCTTTTTATCTCATATTTAAAAGGAAAATAATAAAAACCAACAAAAAAAAACCCCAACCAAAATACCCAACCAAAAAACCCAGCAGCTAAACCTTTAATTTCTGCAAAAATTGTTGTTGTCCTCAGGGAGGCATAACATCTTTTACAGCTAAAACTGATTATATATGTACAATCTCAGATAGATGGTACAAGATTCAAAAAAGCATATTTTCAAAGTTCCAGATACGATATGTGATTATTAATATTATCATCCCTCTAAGACAATGAAAACAAACATACCTTTTTGGTTATATTTCACTCTATGACAAACACCTCAACATCTTGTCTTCACCTTTGCTTTGTGAACACTGCTAAGGAATGAGTATTTGTTTTTTTTATTCTTACCTACCATTTTGAACAGATGGGTTGGACGATACTTATATTAACACTATGAACTGCATTTTCTTGTAGTATGAGAGATAAAGATTTTTTTGAAATCTACATTTCACCTGCCACATCCCTTTAAAATTATGATATGAAACAATGTAGGATTGTTAAGATTAATGGGAATATTCAATTTCTGTTAAAAACATAAAGCAATGTACAGGCTTACCTTTGAAAAAATTAATATACAGCCATTCTAAGCTGTTCTAAGCAATATATTTGTAAAAGCATTAATTCTCTTCTAAGTTACATTTGAACTTTTTAAAAAATTCATTTTGATGAAAAAAATTTGCCATATCCTACTTGCTCACAATGCTTCTCTGATTTTATGTCAGTATTCTTTCTGGAGTTCTGTGTACTACAAAGGAAGATCAATAAACTTTATGGGCCAAATTTGGATTAACAAAACCAGGTACAACCCTGCTAAAGCTAAATGAAATGTCCCTGCTTACATCAATGATGAACTTGGCTTTTTATGGTTTATTAAAAGAGAAAAAGAAAATGCTAGCAAAGCTTTAACTTGGTCATGCTTCGTATACACTTTACCTTAAGACACCTACTTTTGGTTTTTAATTGTAGTGGTGTTCTGTAAAGAAATACGACCTTATAGGGCATTTTCAGGAATAGAACAGTCTATATATTAAAAGGCAGCAAATGATTCATAACTGCTTAGTGGTCAGGCCTGTGGGGCCATGCTTCCCATGTGAAATTTTTTTCTGCATTGCAAACTCTTACATTAAATTGTGATAAATGAAGAGCGGAGGCTATTCATACAAATCAATGACTTTAGTGTATGTGTCATTAGCCTGAGAGATGCAGGCAGCGGTCACTACTATAAATCATGTGATGATCTGCTGTCTGCGACTCGATGCAAGCAAGCAGATGCATTAGGAAGGTTAAAGAATGAAATTAATCTGTGCATTTCCCTTTTTTTTTCCCTTTAGTCACCTGGTCATACGGAAAGAATTAAAATCACATGATCCAAAGTTAAACCAGCTACAGAACAGTAAATTGGCTAAGTTAGATGTCACCTTTCAACTTAAAGTTAATTAAATATTAATGGGATTAATTTATTCATAATCACATGAAAAGTAAAGTATATAGAATAGGTAAAATCCACCAGTTCTCCTGACACAGGAGTTGACATTATTAATTGCTTTTAATGCAGACTGTGGCACAAGACCACATGTAAGAGATCAAGCACACCGCAAAATGGGCTCTGATACTTTTAAGTGCAGCATATTTCTTTCTTCACATTTTATAAATCCAGTGTTTAGTTACCCATGGCCATACTGTTCGTCCCAGTACCTTGGAGTGGGTTATGAATATGAGTAAGGTTGAATGTATTACTGATGATAGAATACATTTCCAGATATCTGTGACTGGGAGTGTTAATGGTGAGAGTGTGCAAAAGGGGTCAGGGACAGTAAAAAGAGATAAGGACAATATAATTTTAAAACAGGAATGAATGGGTTTGGGAAGGCCATATTTGATATAAATCTTAGGCCAAAGCCTTCAGTCTTTACTCAATACTTACTCAGGCAAAACACCCACTGATTTCAGTGACAGATTTCCTAGGATGAAGACTAAATATGCCCCAAGAGTCAGATTGTCCCTCACTTTTACAGAAAAATAAGTGGGAAGATCATGCACGATTCCTACCCCCTACTTCACCAGTGTGGATCCTTCAGGAGATCATACACATCTCCTTCCGCCGCTCCACCACTTCCTCTTTCTAGTCAACATTAGTCAAGGAACGAGGCAACATGTTACAGAGCAGGAGGCATGGAGCAGGAGTACCAGCAGTCGTGCCCAGGAACCGCAGCATTCCGCATGCTTCTGCATAGGTCTGCAGTGCTGCCAAAGTCAAGAAACGCATCGGTAAGGAGTCCAGGATTTGGCCTATTATCACTAGTGCAAGCTGTACTAAAGAATCTAGAAAAAGATTTTAAAGACTCTGCTTTGAGCTAGCAGTTGACTATGGGCACACTCATGTAGGAAAGCAAATTAACGACAGAAGTGGCTGAATTTCAAAGGTGCTTGAAGCAGTCCGTGTGCATAAAATAGTGCAGAACACCTTTACGCTTATGAAGGGCACTATAAATCAATAAAGTATAAGTTAGCTTGGACAGTGATAAGTATTGCATGTGCTTAATTCACTTAGTTATCCTTCCGAAAAAGATAATACACTCAATGTAGACATATTTCAATTGAATTGATAGTAGATCAGGATTGAGCAAGCCTAGAGACTGAATTACTTTTATCCATCCCATCAAGTATAAGGATGAAGTTGCAAGCAAAATCAATGTCAGAAAGGTCTTACTGTCTCTTACAATAGCATACCTACTATCACTTGTAATGAAACACACTAAAATGAGTAATAACTGTTAAATATAAACATCTACCCTGTTATGGTGCAACCTTTTAGCAGGTTAAGAACTAATGATATTAATTTAGAGTTCTAAATTCCTCAAAGACAGAAAAAAGCACAAAATCTGCCACATTTAATTGGTCAGAGACCACAAAAATTATTATTAACTAGCCTTGCCTAATAAAGGTGGGGAAGAATTGCAGTCGGTAGATTTAAAATTACTGTGAGCTGATTCCTCCAGTAAAGACAGTCTCTTGGGTATTGTTCCACTGTCACTTAATTACCACATTGACTTTATATGCATTTATTTATATTCAGTAGCATTAAGTTTAGGACACACATCACACACATTTTAAGTAATTTTTGCCCACTGTCACTTGCTTCTCCAACTGATTCCACCCAGTCATCAGGACTTTGTTCCTTTATGTCTGTATCAGCGGCTGAGGTGTAGTGCAAATACCACACAGAGATGCTGGGTTGCTGGTAGAAGCTGTGCTGGATGCTACAGAGTTTAGAAAACTCAAATTATGCCAGACCTAGCTTACAATTTACCTACATTGCTCTGCAGCCTGCAGTGTAGGCAAGCCTCTCCAAATAAAGTCTGATCAGACCCAGCTTCAGTAGTGAAGTGGGAGAAAAAGGAAGCAGCAATGTCATTGATGCAGAAACTTCCAGCCTCCAACTCCGCAACCGGTTTGCCGTAATGTGACATCGGTCGCTTTCAGCACAGATTACACAAAAACAGAAACAAGCACCTAATTTTAAGGATGGGAGCAAAGATATCTGGTCAAGTGCTTTAAGTTAAACATGTAATTAGACTGAAGATGTCTGTTGGCTGAGGTAAGGCCTTCGCGTCCAGCATCAGGGGCATGCAGCAGCCCTGGGCTGCAGCCCTGCTAAGGACCCCTCCAGCTCCTACCAAAACCAAAGACAAGATTCTTTGCAGTACTTTATTAGACACATTTCTTTATTTCCCAGTGTAAATACAGTGATTTTAGGAATTCACATCATATTTGCTACTTAATTTCCTGGGAAGTTGTATTTCTGCCATTGCACCAGATAGCTGTTTTCTACCCATTCATGAAGAAAAAAGCCCGTATTTCAAACCCAAATGAAGGGACCTATAATGCAAAAGTAAGATATAGCTGCCCATCTTAAAATTCAAGTGAATTTTCCAAAATTTTTACTATAATTGCCTTTTAAGAAGCAGAAGAGAATTCTGAAAAACTTTGGGAGCAACCTGTAAAAATCCCTCTCCATGACCATCTGAATATGAAATAAAAAATAAAAAAATATCGTGTGGATGAAATGGGCCCTTCTTTTTGGAGCCAATCCATGCTTCCTTTTTAGTGACCAATTCCTGATTTTTATATCACACGTCACTTGTGACTAAATGCCAAAAAAGTGGCGAAAGCTCTTTGCAGTCAGTTGGTAGTTTTATACTGCAGGTTTAAAATGTGGGTCGACAGGAAACCTGGTTTTAATTTAAGTGTTACATTAAGAAAATAAAATATTTCTTACAAAATCAGCTACTTTACTGGAATTTTTGATCCCACACCCAGTTTTCTCGCCTGTTTTAGCAACATAAGGAAGGCACTTCACATTATACGGCTGAGTCCAGCTCTTTTCGGAATCATGTGACAGCCATAGCACGAATCTCCTGCTACCTCTGTATTTCCTCAGCACAACTATTTCTTTCCAGGTCCTGCCTCGCACTGGACTCCATCGGGCTAGATACTGATTGCTCTCATTTCCAATTACCTTCAAAGTGAAGGCACGCGGTGGCTTACAGAATTAGCCCAGATCCCTACGTATGTGGCCAAGAGGTTCTTGTTCATATAGCCTCACTTGGTCCTCTCATTACGCCAAGGACAGTTATACAGGGGTAGGAGTCAGAGCCAAACCCTTAAACCGCAATTACGTCTCTCTTAAGTTACAAGGGCCCTTCTTAGAGACAAAAGAACTAGCAAACTTGTTGATGTCCCTTTACTGTTTGTGTCTAAAGCATGCTGATGAATAGGTGTTGACACTGCTAAACAAAGGTATTACTAGCAGATTACATCCAGGAACCTGGACGACTGTAGAATGAGGGCAACGTAGACCCTTGGGACTGCTGTATCTCCCAATTACTACACAAAAGACTAAAACACAGGGTTATAGATAAAAGTGAATAAATGTTTCTAAATTCTTATCTTAAACACACTTAAGCTTAAAACTATTTAATTGAGGATTTAAAAGCATGTATGCTTTATGAAGCTGTGGCTACCTGCTTCATTCTCTTGCTCTTATTTTTGCTTTTATCCTTTTAGTCTTGAAGAAGCCTAATTAGAAGCTTGAACAGGGCTCTCTCTCCCTGCCCTTAAATCAGTAATTGGCTTCAGTGCAGAGACTGTCAGGAAATTAACACATCACAACATGACAGCTGTTAATTTTTTCTCCTTATTTGTCATATGAATCACTGCTGATTTGCCAGAGTGCATAACAAATTAGTGGTCTGTAATCAGTGGCCTCTCTCCTGTGTGCAGCACCTACTTGTTTTTCCCCTTTTCTCCTGAAGTCCATTACTTCACTGCTTCAGCAGTGCAGAGACTGTCAGGAAATTAACACATCACAACATGACAGCTGTTAATTTTTTCTCCTTATTTGTCATATGAATCACTGCTGATTTGCCAGAGTGCATAACAAATTAGTGGTCTGTAATCAGTGGCCTCTCTCCTGTGTGCAGCACCTACTTGTTTTTCCCCTTTTCTCCTGAAGTCCATTACTTCACTGCTTCAGCAGATGTCAATAAATCAGAATAAGCAAATGCTAAAAGCGCAAGAAGCTCTTTAAACTTTGATGAAGGCTTTTAGTTACATTTTTAAACTTACACTTGGAACTGGATTTTTTTTTTTTTTAAATTGTCACTCCCTGGCATAATATACTGTCAAGTCTTCTGGTATCATCTTAAACCCTGCATTCTTCATAGCGTAGTGTTGAAAATGTGTTTTGCAAAAATTAAAAGAAGATATTTTTGTGAAGACAGTTCTTAAAACTGTAAGGCCTGCTGTGGATCCCATGTCAATAAATAACAATTAGATACAACACACAGTGAGATTTTCCTGTTGCCTTGAATTATATTTACTCTATTTTTGTATAATAAACTCTATTTAATATGAGTCGATGTGCTTCACACACCAATAGAAATATATGTATAAAAAAAGCCTTGAGTCCAAACACAAACCACAAAAGTTGCAAAAACTGAGTTAAATTTTCTCCCTCTAGGCTGTGGTGAAATACAATCTGAGCATTCTGAGCCACCTTTGTTCTAGGTTGTATGTTTTACAAACGATGATGTATATGGTGAAGGCCACGAGAACAACATACGTTAGTATGCAGAAGCTGGAGCACTTCTTCCTCTATCTCTGAGGTGCACCAAGAACTGTTGTTGAAACAAGAGTTTAAGAGCTCTACTGTTGGTTGGCGTTCTCATAAAATCAAAAATATTCTGGAAATATGAACTGGAAAAATTGAAGCCTAAATTATGTGATGTATTTCACTAAACAGAATAGACCCAGTATGCGTTCAGTATCTTGTGTCTCAAACAAAGCAATGTCAGACTAGGAATATGATATTTTTCTTTAGCAAAATGACCTACTATGGACCCTGGCCTATGTTTCCTAATTTGTACTGAAACAGGCTTGAAGTTCAATTTCCCTGTAATTTTTTAAGTGTTTAAAAATAGTATATTTCCTCATATCTAACCATAATAAACTACTTAAAAGCAAGAAAAAAGACAAATGTGCAATCCTGTACTCCAAAGCAAAATCCTGCGCAATACTTCGTGTACATTCCACCTTTCTCTCCAGGCAGAACACCTCCTCCAGAGACATGTAAAGAAAAAAAGGTATTTTATGCTTCAGATGGTACCTGAACAGTGGGAGTTTCTGAAGAACCACTGCTTCCTGCACCCATGCAACTCAGCTGTAAGCAAGGTCATCTTCACACCAGGAGGCAGGGAGAGGGATCCCGACTCTCTGAGGTCAGTCTTGTAAGGCATTGGCCCTGATCCAGCAAAGCACTTACACACCTGCTTTGCTTTTAAGGTAAGCATGTCTTTAAGTGTCTCCAAGACAAAGTGCTCAGAGCCTTACAGTGCTGCATGCATATGTTTATGAGTAAGATTTATTTCATGATCCACAGACATCACACAATGAACTAGTGCTCTAACTCCATGGGTGCTATTACAATTTTCAATAAGACTACTTGACAATTATAATTTCAACATTTCATAGGCTCTCAATAAGAATTTTCCCTCCAGTTAATTGGTGATTCATATTTACCTTTTAAAAATCTGAGGACTTGAATTATTTTCCAGTATTACATGTATTTTCTGCTATAATTTATGTTTTAAAAACAATAAAGTTTTGACTAGTTATAGGATTTTAAAATAAAGCCTTGATATTTGTTTTCATAAATGCAATTTGAGTTTTTTTAGGATATGTTTCTTCAGTAACAAAAATCAATCTATTTCAGAAATTTTGTTTTGTTTTTCAGTCTTAATAAGTATCTTTTTTTTTTTTGAGTAAAATGTAAACTTTCCATTTCCTCTATTATGCCTTGGTTTAAAAAGGGAATCTTAATTTTTTATTTACATTACAGAATCAGCTACCCTGAAAAGACCTGAAATTAGCGATTATAAAGTGTATAGGGCAACTCCTCCAGCCTTTTTGAAATGCCACTACAAAGTGAATCTCAATACTGACTAAAAGGAGTTCTTTGACCTACTGTAGTACCAACACACAGAGAGACTGTATTAGGCATCTAGAAGTCTTTAATAGGGCTTCTGTAGCAGACAGCCTTTGTGCAGAAAGGTCACGAGTGAACACTGTTTACTGAGTCTATAAATTACTATTTTTTTAGCCTCACCAGATTCTGTATGTCAAAAGCAGTACTAAGAAAATTATGGTGAACCAATATGTGTTTCAAAATTCAGACTTAAAACCATAGTTTTCAGTAACAAATTGAGAAAAAAAAAAACAAACAGGAAAAACAAGTACAAAACCATAACACAGTCACATAGAAACATTGAACAACACTGAATTATCTACAGGTTTTCTAACTCCCTGTCATGAGGAAAATAATTGTACAGCATCCAACAAACATGAGGTTACTGTGTAGATGTGCAACATGCGTAGACTCATTTGCTCATCTCACTGCTTTATCAGCACTTCTGGATGTACCATCTCCAAAATATGCCATTGCCAATTAAAATTCAGAGCCGAGAAAATACAGGTTGTGCTGGGTCAGAAAAGGAAAGAGTTGGCAGGTTACAGACAATGGGGCAGCTGTGCTTTGCTATGTCTTTCTGGTGTTGGGGTCTGTATATTTTAGGGTGAGATCCTAAAATTTCCATTAGGTCACTTGTGTTACTGAAACTTGCTTCAGTGGGGAAGAATTGCAGGGACAATGCTTGTTTGTGGTTCATACAGGCTGACCACTGTGTTGCTATTTAATAAATAATAAGCAGGAGGAATTAAGGCACGTATAGTAGAGTTTGTATTCATTATTAAACTGGCTTCCTGCTCCCAGGAAGATTTCAGGAACCTGTTATTAGTGGTCTCAAAATTAAAACCAATGGATTTGACAGTGACTATAAAAATGCAATAAATCAGCATCTACGCTGAAGGAATGGAATGAGATGTTCTTAGGGACAACTGACAACAATAGGAAGTTTTACTGGAGAACCTCCAGCTGCCACTGTTTCCGGTAGCATGAATGTAGAGAGAGATTCCTTCAAAATTCTGAAAACTTGCAGAAGTCAAAAATTTAAAAAATTCGGCAAAATATGCGCATGCAGAAGCCTTAAAAGTAGGAATCTTTCCCATTTCCCTAAGTAGAACAGGAATAGACAGGAATTATTTTTTATTAATACCCCAAAATTCTGAGTCACAACAAAACACTAAAATGAATCATTACACTGATTTACTAAGACACATAAACTTATATTCTAGCTCCCTAGGTATCCAACTTGAGGATTTAAAAAGTGCTAAGTAATATGTGTAATGAGCTTTACTCTCCCTAGCCCTCAATTTTTTCTCTTTTCTAAAAATTCCACAATAAATATTTTCAATCATTTTTATAAAATAATATTTTAATACTGGTTTTCAAGTTGGGTTTGTTTTGGTTGGTTAGTTGGTGTTAGGTTTTTTTTTGTTTTGTTTTGTTTGTTTTGGTTTTTTTTAAAGATGATTGGGAAGAACTCAGTCAATGACTTTAGGAATCATTATACAGAAAAAGGAAGAATCTTCCCAAAGTGAGGAACTGGATTTAATCAAATGTCATCTTACCAAGACTTGCTGTGCTAATGCCTGACACCTTACAGTGTTTCATACTCCTTTTCATTAAAAGACATAAGGACTTATTGTTTAATATTGCTCTTTAGCAATATTAATTTTTTTTTAAATTAAAATTCTTTGATAGCCATGAGAAATACACCTGTAAAGATAAGTATCTGCAGCCTATTATCAATGACTTAACGTCAGTCTAGTCTTATCTAGTGACTACTGGCAATTAGTACCAGAAGAGGAGAACAAATTAGGTGCTGTTTTGTATATCAGATCATCACAGCATTTCAAAGCACGTTTTCTGTTTAACAAACATTTCTGCATTCTTTTATGGTTTGCTGGATTATCTTTAATTACAATGCCATTAATTTGTAAAAGTCATATTGTCCATCTGGGGTCCTCCAACTGTGGAAGAGTATTTGCAAAATTGGAGAACAGTATTAACACCTGTCAGAATGTAAAGAAGCTGGCTCAGCCCTCAATTAAAGCACCATCAAACATTTATTTATTTCTGTCACAGGTATTTTTAAGGTATAATGTAGAATTTAATCTCTAAGGGAAAACTAAAGTGGAAAAAAAGGGTAAAGCCCATTGAAGTACGTAAAACAGTGGTGGGAAGACTGAAAAGGGTGTTATAAAAGTCAAATCAGCAGAAGGTGTAAACAGTTTCTAGTGTTGTCGTACCATGATAGTAGCTTGTTGACATCAGCTCAGTTCCTCATATATGTCTGCTATCTCTTCAGTCAATGCAGTACCACTTCCCATCGTTAGCACTTAAACCAAATGCCTGACACGGGCCGTATCGTCAAGTTTCAGCGCAGTACCGTCAGTCATTCTATGACAGAGCAGGACAAGTTTAAATCCTGCTGATACCATGCTTGATTAATGACCAAACTGAACCGCAGCAATTAGAAGGGAACAGAACGCAGTCTGGGTGATGGCACAAAGGATGGACTGGGAGATGTCTGGCCATGTCGGAAGATATACAGCCCCTGCCTGGGACTGCCAGCATGGAGCATGAAGCAGGTGACTAAAAGAACATCAGAGCTAAGTACTCTGGGTTCTGAACTGGCACTGTGCTTCATGCTTAGCTTGTCTAATTAGTGAGAATTAAGAGTCTAGGGAAAACTAAACTACATTGGAAAAAGGAAACGAGTATTAGCAAAAAAAGATGGTATAAATTCCACTGCATGTTAGAGTTTAAAGAAATCTTGAGAGATCTTTGTTTTAGGACAGAGCAGACTTTTGAGATACAACAGTACTGATATTCCTAAAAATCCTTTTATTATGTGTTCCTGGAAGGGATTTATAATAGAAGATACTGAAAAGAGCCTATGCAGCTCCAGAATTGATGTCTAGCTTATTTTCTAGAAGAATAAGAGGTCTGTGTGTTGAAAGTGATATCCACTAAGTACCAATGTCCTCTCTATTCAAGGTGGTTCTGCAACTGAGCAACAAGGGGACAAAAATTAAAAGGAGGTACTGTGCAAGTTATTCAGCAGCTTTATAAACCAAACCAAACCGATCCAAATTACTTTGGGTAAAATGGTGATTGCTGCATTATTCAGAGAAAATTGCTGAGGTCTTTTCTGCATTACAGGATCTCTATATTTCATGTTGTATATAAAAGAAAAAAGAAAATTGTGCAAGTCCTAAAATCTGGAATCCAAAGCTAAAAGATTTACTTTAAGTCACAGAATGTTTAGCTATTGCACGACCTATAAACATTTTTGTTTCATGAGTGAATGTTTAATTTACCACAATATTGTTCCAAAGGAAACTGTTAATAGTAACATTCTGTAGCAGTTGTGTGCGTGTCCCCACTGGACATCTAAATGAAGTCTGCATTAGGACTGTAAAGGTAGTAACCCTGCAGCTACAGCTATAATTATCAGGATTTAATGGTGTTTATGAATGACTTGCTATGAGTCAAAGGATAATAGTAAGTCTTATTAAAAATTTATTCCAAGTTATTTTTATAAAACTTTAGTCATTTACATGCCACCAATGATTGTTCTTATAAATGAAACAATAGAACAATAAGGAATATTAAGTCTTCAAGAGAGATCCTACCACAGGGTCATTATATAAAGACTCAGTAAAAATAAACAAACAACATGCAATCTTCGTATTATAGCAATTAAAAATGTAAGCCTAAAAGTGAATGTGCTGAGTAAAAACCCCTAAAAAATATAGCCTCTAGAAAAGGATCTTTAGAGCCATACAAAAATAATGCTAAAATCCAGTTTGGTGAACACTTTCATCCATATTTAGATGCTGTCTGATTCACTAAGATGAATGACCACAGATCTTTTCAGCAGCTAATGGCTAAACATGATCCAGGTGGAACTGCAGCCAGATGGCACATGTGATTAGTGGAACATGGCTATCAGATCAACCACAAACCTGAATAAGCTAATGTAGTTCAAGATGTATTAACTAATAATTCCCAGGAAGTAAAGAATTCAAATGGAAGAAACACAAGGAATCTCTTTTCCTTGACAAACTTAATAGCAATAGTTAATCTCTACCCTGTTGCAATATACTCATAATGAAAAGGAACTTCTTCAATTCTAGGTCATAGAAAAGGGAGGTGAAGAATCAAAATAATCTTCCAATTTTTTTTTTTCCATTACTGTTACTGATTTAGATCCAACAGAGCCACTTCAGTGTGCCATTTCTGTACTCTTTTCACTCTAAATTTTATTCTAGAGCTGAATATTTAAACATTACCTGAGCTCTAACAATCGTAAGTAATTAAGGGTTTTTAATTCTAGAACAAGTCTACATGTTGTGTGACTTTAGCACATGGAAAAGAGAGAGAGTGCAGTTTAAAGTCAGGTCAAGATAACAAGTATCAGGACTCCTAGATTCTGCACATATCTACCACTGATATAATATCCATTTCTAAGTGTCCTGGTTTCAGCTGGGAGAGAGTTAATTTTTCTCCTATTACCTGGTGTAGTGCTGTGTTCTGGATTTAGCATGAGAATAATATGATACTGATGATTTGGTTGGTGCTGAGCAGTGCTTATACTAAGTCAAGAACTTCTCAGCTTCCCCTGCTCTGCCAGTTAGGAGGTGCCCAAGAAGCTGGGAGGGAGGATAGCTGGGACAGCTGACCCAAACTGGCCAAGGGATATTCCATATCATATGATGTCATGCTCAGTAGATAAACTAGTGGGAGTTGGTGAGGGAGGCAGCAATTGCTGCTCAGGGACTGGCTGGGTGTTGGTCAGTGAGCACTT
>NW_010236779.1:71389-105209 GCF_000690775.1 Eurypyga helias
TCTTTTCATTACAATTTGGTGTTTTGTTTTTTTTTTTTTTTTTTGGTGGGTGTTTGTTTTTTTTTTTTAATTACTATTATTGCATTTCAATCATTAAACTGTTCTTGACTCAACCCATGAGCTTCCTTGCTTTTGTCCTGATTATCTGTCCCCTATCCCATCAGGGGGCAAGGGCAAGCAAGTGGGTGTGTGGTGCTTGGTTACTCAAGTGGTTAAACCATGACACTAAGGAATTTAAAACTCATAGGAAAATGAAACATATTGATGATGCAAAAATATTCACAAATGTCTTTGAGTTGTCTTCTATTTACGACCAACTTCCTAAAAATCTGTTAATGAAACTCTAAGCCTTATTCAATATGATTAGCCAAGAGGTTTGGTGCGTTTTCCTCTAATTCTACACCTTTGCCAACCAGTTCAATGCAATACACTGGTGATTTTTGATCTTAATATTTTAGATTTCCTGTTGGAGCAAATAGGTTTAGGAATCAGAATTACCTTAATAAGGAGCAGTGAGGACACACCAGAATATGATTAAGGGATGTGGGGATGGGGCAGCAGATGCAGTGAGAGGAGAAGGAGTAAAAGGCTAAGCAATAAACTGTTAAACAATAGTTTGCCAGTAAAACTAAGAACATCCTTTTTTTTGTGATGAATACTGAAGTGTTTATGATTAAAATATGCTTATAAAAACAGTGTAATCAGAAAGCAAATCTGAAAACAGACACTAATACACTCAAATCAAAAATAGTCTTGGTATAAATGAATAATTGGAGATTTTTTTTAACTCATAACTCAGTTCTGATCCTTAGCTAACCCTCGAAGAGATGTTGTTGTAAAGGTTAATTAATTAAAGTGCACAGAGATGATTATTTGAGAGCTGCTAGGTAAGTGCAAAGTACTGTTACTATAGGTTAATATTTTGCTCTTGGGGCACAGCCGTGTTTGACACCAGGGTACATTACATTCTGAGACAAACAGTTTAAATGCCCAGGGCCTTATCTGACTTCCACTGCAGAAAATGGGAATCTTTCTGTGGGTGTTAAAGACCTCAGAATCTGGCTCTGAGGAAAGAGCTGTATGGAATAAAGCTATCTCCTAGCTCTATTAGCATGTGCCTCTGGACTCAAGGCAGCTAATCTGTCTTGTTTCTCAGGCAGCTAATTAGGTCAGCAGATACACACATTGGGATATAGCCTGGGAATCTTCAGAGGAATGCCACTGCTCTGTATAGGACTAATGGCAGAAAAAAAAAAAAGGGAATTTGGTAAATGCAACCTTGGTAAAAACGAACTGAGTTTGCAAGTGGCCAGCATCTGCTGGTTCCCATGGCCATCACAGGAATTCACAGACACTCAACATCACTGGCCACAGATTGCCATTAGTGTGTGTTTTTCTCTCAAGCTAGATTGGAGCCACATCTTCCAGATGATGCTTTTTTCTATCAGTATTTCCATCATGTTGCAATCAGACTCTTCACAGAACTTCAGCTGTTTGCTAAGAGCTGTCTCATCTCCACGCAAGCACCTTCATCCCAGTTTGACCCACTGCACTTTATCTGACATGTGATATGATGCATAACCAAGAAGATAACCAAGAGGTCTGAGACCAGCCTACCATCGTTTTCTCTCTGCCACCTTACCCGTTGCAGTCAGCAGAACCAACTGCGCTATTTTCTTCCTTTCACAGAACAGGATCAGGAGTCTATGGCTTTCTCTTTGAACCCCACAAGACTCTAGAACTTGCTCCTTATAATCCAAAATAGCCCCCATTTGAGGCCTCTCCATGGGTACAGCAAAAGAAATCTGTTTGATTAGAGGGACTGAGATGAGAAGGGATGGAAAGCAATGGTTAGTTCCTTTGGAACTGGCTTCAGTTCTGCTCAGATTTAATCTAATTTAATTGACCATATAACTAAAGACGTTATGCTTTTAGAGACTTGGACAGACACCTTTATTATTTTATATTTAGGCAAATGAAAAAGAAGTTCAGAGCCAGATTTGAAGTCAGAATTCAAAATTCAGCATTGCTTGGACTTATTTGAGGCCTATTTCACACATCACAAAAACATACTTGTAAAGTATAACTACTGTAACGAGAATTTTCTCATTACTGTAATAAGAATTATGCACAAAGTAGAATGTGTGAACAGCGAAATGGCAGGTCCTGTTCACTGTGGCAAGAATTGTTTTATCTGGTGCAGAAAGTCCACACAGAAAGTCTGTTCCAGATCTGTTCCAGGATCTTACTCAGTAAGATCCTGGAACAGATTTTTCCAAAGTTTAGGAACTTGATGTTCTCCATCCATTTCCTCTATAAATTCTGGAAACAGGCAGCATTGAAATTCTGTTAAAAATTAACAGAAAGGAATTATCTATAAAAATATTTTTTAAGAAAATTTGAAAATTAATATATCTACATTTTAGTTGTCCTTTTTTCTCAATTAAGGAAAAAACATAAGGAGCTGTCTGATTTCTCAGATATTAACTTTCAAGGAAAATTGGACTTGTCCAGATAGACGCAAACGTAGAACAAGTCAACAGTGTTGTCTCATGTATTGTGTAGAACCACCTTACCAATTAGTAAGAGTACTTGAACCCTTACTTGGGAATACGGATATGGAACCATTCTTTTCCAACAAACTGGGATATAGAATACATGTGATATACTGGTAAAAACATAAAATGCAAACAACTTTCTTCAACTTGTCATCACATAGTAGTTTAAAATGAACTTGTATATATGGAACATTCTTGTAAAAAATAATATTGATAACAATACAGTTATTGAAAGATTTATATACATTGAAGTTCTCTTAAATAAGAACAGCTGTGCTATTTCAATTTAGGCAAATAGATGTTTAAAAGAAAATAATTTATCTGTAATAATTATGGGGAAACATTTATTTCCATTCTCTACACTTAAGTTTGTCCTACTAATTCTTTCTTTCCACCACCCCTCCTTCACTAAATTATGTTGAAAGTAAAGGAATGGATGTTTCCCTACTTACATGTATTTTTCCTCCCTGCTTATTTTCCAGGAGAGGAGAGGAAAAGAGATGTAGAAGTAGAGAGGAACACAGTTAGCACCATGCTCTTTTATTTTTTGTAGAACAGAGGTTGAATTTGCAACTCCTCCTCCTTGGTTTTACCTGTGGCCAGTCACAGCCAAAGGAAGCTCTGATCAGATGTCAAGTCCTTGAAAGTGTCATCTCATCTGCCTCCAAAGCTGCCATGTGTAACACCACAAAAGCAGACACACAATGCTATTTAAGATCAGTGTTCTGTCCTTCCCACTAGTATCCAAGAAACGATGGTTTCCTTCCTCCTATATTCACAACTGAGCCCTGTTCTTCAGGTGCAAACATCTGATCTTTTCCTGTAAGTCTAATCAACTTTAAAAGTCTAATCAATTGAATGATTAGGAAATAACTGATTAATGAACAAAGGCATATTTGATGGTTTGAAAGTGAAAGTGAAAATTCAATTACTGAAAAACTACATTTTAATATATTTTTTTTTTTTTTCCTGGTTGGAAGCTATCTCTGAAAATATAATCAAAAGGTGGAATGTGAGTCGTTCTGATACATGTGTGAGAGACACGTTCTCAGAAATCCTAGTCCATTAAGCTGTCCAGATCAGAGGTCCTTACCTGCTCACCATCACACCTCCATGGGGGGATGGACACTCAGGAGAAGCAAAAAACAGTGAAGACATTAATTCACACAGAGGACATTCTAGATTTAAATTCTAACAGTGAGGAAATGTTATTTGATTTTACTGTAGACACAAAATTTTTTTGGTCTCTTCTCTTTCATGTCTTCATTTCTGCCTCCTTTTACTCCTGTATGCTTATTCCTCTTTGAAGCTTGCACGGCTCGGAACAACAAATGGAAAATATTTTTCTATAAGATTTCTATTGTTTAAAAGAAGCAAATTGACATAACTGTATGGGCAAAGCATGCAAATTTGCATACACTGTATACACTGTTTACCCCAGTATTTTCTACATGTTCTAAAAACCATAGATACGAAAGAGAAGAAAGAAAATACAGCGTATTTGTAACATATTAGTAACTTACGTTTGATAATACTTGAAGTATACATTAAATTTAAATTATCTGTTATATCTGTCAGAAAAGAAAGACTATCTAGATGGTTTATGGGCACAAAATCTCCAGGGAGTGTCACAAATTCACTTGATGTCCTTAATAATGAATTTTCCATTTGGATCTCTGATTTAGCTGAAAGGTGTGTAAAACATGCAGACAAGGAGGCAGCAATGGAGAGTTCCCTATTGACTGCGCATTTGAGCACCTTCTCATTCATTGTTTATTCTAGCACATGTATTGAAATATATCATGCTGAAGAAATAGACATGTAGTACTGGTGGTTCATGCAGTCATATTCCAAATCTAGACACCAGGAGTCTTTCAGTTTCAGGCAAAACTTAATTATTTTCTTCATCTGTGAGCACTGGCAGTTTAGCCAGAGAGACCTGACTTTTTTTGAAGATGAGTATCCCCAGGTGTTTTGATAGAGGTCTGTGTTCCTGTGAAATTGGCATTCCAGCCTTTTGATTTAACAGTTATAACCATGGTACCATGGCTAGTAATTTGCTTAATTTCTTATAGCAATTATTTCTATGATCTTTTTTTCAAAATATTTTTCTGAATTTTCATAAAATTTTCCTGGCTTTACTTTCCTTAAAATTTTTCTGAAACATTTTAACTGTTTCAATACAACTATTATTTCATTTTATCATTTGCAAATTATTAATAACAATTATATTTGAAATATGCTTTAAATGAAAACAATTTTATAGCGTACAAATAAACAACTTCTATTTTAGTATTTCAGACATTAGCTTTTTACAAAAAATAAAAAGGCATTTTGTTTTAGGTTGAGTTCCTTTTTAATGTTTTTCATTTCAGCTGTTGATTTATCCTGCATTTCTCTCCTGTGCCAACTCTAGCATCTCACTTCCCCATTTTGTATCAAATTGTTGTCATACAATTCCACTTCTATCACATGTTGCCCTATACATTCTTTCACTAGCTGAGCACATACTGTTTCTGATTGGTTCAATGTAGTCACCTGAAGTCATATTTGAAACCAGCCTCTTCTCACGACTGAGGGTTTTGTCTAACAGAAGCTCTGCCTGAAGCAATGCCCAAAAGACAGAATCTTTGGTGAAAGAAAGAAAACAGCAGTGATTGCTTGAGAAGATTCCCCCAGCCATACAAAGAGTGAGACACTTTTTTTTTTTTTTATCATGCTAGACATGTGCTAGCTGATGGCTTTACTGTTTTGTCAGCAATAACCCATTTCATTTCATCCCCATGAAGCCTTCCCCCCAATCCCTAGTCCTGATGTGAATAAAGGACATCCCATAATAGATGTTGATTCAGGCAGAGAGAAAAATCTATCCTTAATGTCGAGCTGTAAATTCAAGCCCTGCTGCTCCCACTGTGCTCGCAACCAGACAGATCAGGACCAGCAGTGGTGTGGGAGCCATAAAGATAGTAGGGAAGGGAGAGGTGAGTCCTGCTTTTGCAGAGCCCGCTGCGCTCTCACACAAGTTTTGCAATGCAGCTCTTAGCAGACATTATCTTGCCTGAGGAAACACAGCTGTTCTGGACTAGGTCCTGGGCGCAGCAAAAGGTTTGGGGGTCTGGAGTTGATAAAACAATGAGAAGAGGAAGCTCACGCTACACTTCATCTAACTCCTCCTGCTCTCCTTGAGCCATGACATAAGCAGGTACTGACTAGAAACCATGAGCATTTTCAATCCGTTCTTGGCTATTTCAGTTCTGGAAAGTGCTCATGTGTCAGATACAGCTTATGAGAAACAAGACAGCACTACAAAGACCATATCCAAGCAAGATGAAGACATAAAAATTCTCCTGAGCTCCAAGTGCTCCAATTGTATCAGTAACTAAAGTAATTTTTCTACTCAGGGGACCAAGCAACTTGCTGGATTTACACTCGATAGGCAGTTGCCATGGTCAGCTTGACTCAGCCAATTTGACTGAGACTTCTATCCATGGATAGATAGCCATACCCATCTATCTATCTGTGTCTTTACATCTATGTATTATGTCTATTCTGTGTGGGGCTGGTTCATGAAAAACTTTACTGCATTATACTGTAAGGTTTTACATTAAGGTTGTCCCTGCCTCTCTGATTCTGAGTTTTCTTTGAAGCAGGCTTGCTTTAAAGTTATTCCCCTTGTCTTTTATTACATCAAATTTGCTACTCTTTTGGCCCTCCTGTGTCAAAAGAATCCAAAAGAAAATTAACTGTATCTTAATTTGAGACAAATGAAATTGGAAAGTAATGTAGGCAACAGAATTTTGGTTTTGTCAGTTGTCTTTGTATAGAAGCTCTACTTCATTTATGACTTTGTTTACTGTGGCATTAACTTGTCTATAAAATAAGGATAATTGCATTTCTTTCCTTGATAAAGTGATCTACAGTATATGGATTGATAGGGTTCATGTGTGATGCATTTTTAATAATGAGGGGATAGGCCTGTAAACATTTAAAATCTCCTAAGAATTAATGTATCCTTAATACCATGAACTGTTACCACCTAGAGATGAAAGCTGGTATGGATGTTTTTAATGTATTATTTTTGAAGTTCAGTACAAAGTGTTACAAGGCATTAGATGTTTCTTGTTTGCAATCAAGGAAACATTGGAAAATTTAACATAAAAACAAAGAAAAACGTAACCCATTCTGAAGGAAAAGTTCCTATTACATTATTTTCTTGTATTGCAGATTATAGGTCAACACATGGTTAATTTTATTTATATGAGGATACATGTCCTCAGCTCTACAGAAAGAATAAATTAAAAACTATTCATGAACATGTAGAGCAAGATTATATCTGAACAACAAAGATATTTTTAAAGCAATAAAATATTAAACAGATGCCAGTGTTTTCTTAGATACAGAAATGGCCTGATAGGGAAGACAGTCAGGTAACAGCTTTGAGCTGTGCATGTTTGCAACAAAATGTGAAGTCATATAAATCTCACTTGGATTGCATTGCATTAGAAACTCAAAATGCAGAACAGGCCAGTTGAAAGAGCTGTTAACGTTCACAAATCTTTTCAGAAACTCAAAGTTGATGCAGGCTGATTTATTAATTTGATTTCAAATTATGGAAAATTCAAATTTTTGAGAGGTTTATTGTTTAAAGAAAAACCTAAGCTAATCTCACAGATATTTAGCAATCATTTTAAAAACTAATTTACATTCCAAACTCAGGTTGAAGTTCTTTTTAAGGAAATGTGATAAAATAAAATTAACCCATTTTAGTTATTTCTGGATTAATTACCAGGCCAAATTGTATCTAGGTATTAGATCTATCAAATACATACCGAAAGCAAGAACTGTAGCAATCCATGGGCCAAAACTCAGATGCCTATAACTTGAATTTGCAGAGGTATTAATTAAAAAGCACATCAGAGCTCCTTTGCTTCTGATTTTAGGGAGAGACTTACCCACTGGGGAAATGGATGTGGTCAGCAGGCACTTGTTCACAACTGGCTGAACTGAATAACACAGCTCCTTCAACACCGTTTCCAAATGATTCCACGACCCAACAAAGTTGCTCAGGACCTCATAGCAGGCTGGCCTCCTCACACCGTGCCTCTTTGGGCTAAGACAGCTGCCAGAAAAAAATGGGGTCTGATAAATAGCCAAGAAAATAAAAGACTGTTCAGACTGTTCGGTGCAGACTGTTCATCTGCACAAGCCGAAAACACATTCACACAACAGTTGACTTCCATGAGCTACAGTACTCCAAGGTGCTACCCACTAACATACCTGCTTAAGGATCATGGTACGATCTTTTTTTTTTTTTCCAAGTGGGCCCTAACATAGCTGTCCCAGAACATCTTTTACTTGTTTCAAAGTGGCTGGGTTAATTCCTTTTTGAAATCTGCACTAATAACCCCCCTGAGGATTTCCTCATCCCTCTAATTTGTGAACGGAGTACTATAGGTTCTCTGTGGATAGAGATGTCTGAAAAGAAAAAGGTCTGCTTGGGATGCTATGACTCCTTATCAACTATGCAGCGGAAATGATTTGAGAGCACTATTTAATTCTGCACTTAGGTGTTTCTCATTATCAGGCTCTCTAGTGCATGGATTAGTAGCAATTCTACTGTCCCAGAGCTTTTGTCATTAACAACATCCCACCTACAGCAACCTCTGTTAGTCAATAATAACAGCTTGTTTAAAAATAGCAGCATCAACTTGTTTGCACTGGTATTACCGGTGCATGGCTTATTTCCCCACAAGACTCTGGGACAGTGCATAACCTGTTTCTGCTGGCCTTCTCTCACTTCCTTTCTTTTTAAAGCACATTTTAAGACCAGGAGAAGAGACAGATGTATCTTTAGCAAATACCAGTAATGTACTTGCAGTGCTGTTACAGTCCTCAACAGTAAAATACAGCAGTCAGAAGGAGCTGTATATTCATTAGTCAATAAAGTATTACCACACATTTTATTGAACTGTAACCCTATTTTTCCTTGATGAAGATGTTGTGTAGCTTTCATCTTCATATAAATCTGAGTGATTAATTTAGCATTCAGAGTTGGATTCAGAAGAGGAAATTCAGGCCAAATTCCAATCCAGCCTTTCAGCATTATCTCCTCCCTTCTCACTTCAGTCTCAGGCTCAGATGTTCTATTTTATTATAACACAGTTTTAAAAGCAAATAGTGATATGGATGGTGGATTTTGTAGGGCTGCATCTTCCCCACATGCCAAGAATTCGTTGTCTTTATCCTGCAGTCTGACAACTACCGTGTTCATGTAGATGCTCTTGTTTGTGAATACAGAAGGTGATTCAAAAGCCATTGCTATGCAGCATAAAGACAATTTATTATGCCAACATACTGTATCTTACTCCGTAGATTAACATAAATAATTATTGTAATACTGCACTGCAATGGAATATGCTTAAAGCTAATTGAATACAAAATGAATATACTTTTTGTATTTTCTCATGAATTCCAGTGAAGCCTTCTGTTTTGTGACAGAAACCTAGAATTAAAGCACAAGAAACAACTAATGTTATAATTATGTGTTCCTAAACTTATATTCAAAAGCATTGGTAAATTATTGTCAGAATATTTGCATACAAGCTGAACAATTAAGTTGTCAGCTGATTCTATTTCTTATTATTTTTTTCAACTCGTTAATTTTTTTAATCCATTTTGTTATCAGAGCCAGTCAGAACTTTCAACACTACTTCATTCCTTAATTTAGAATAGCATCAGTGGAGATACATTAGCTAAAGGAAGAAGAGAAATACATTGATATTTTTAGTATATTTCTCTTACTCTCAGGGTACCTGACAGTTCTGGAAAGTGAATTAATAGCATACGTTGTAAAAGAATGGTAGACTTACTGTCAACTGAGAGCTGCAGCAAAACCTTGACTCAGTTACACCAGCAGTAGTGTTTTGATCACACTGTTATCCTGTGTTTTTTACCTAGCACCGCAAACTGGGTTTAAAACTCTTGGTTTACTAGAAATATCATTAAAAGTTTTCTTTTTAAAATATGAGAATATATTTGACCTAATAGGCTAAATACTTTGATTCTCATAAATAGAAGGTGAATTTTCCAGTGTTAGAAAAAAATTAATACTATAGCTCATTTCAGAAGGGGAACTCTCTGAAAACGATATCCTAATTTCCTGTAGACACTGAGTGTCAAATTGAGATATGTCACACATGAAAATTCAAGCCCATTTCTCATCCAGTTTTATTTCTGCTCTGGCCCTGACATTAACAGATATGATGTCTGCAAGGGGGCAAAAAAAAATCATAATTTAATTTGTGAAATCCATTGACAAACATCTTTTCCTTTCCTTTTCCTTTTCCTTTTCCTTTCCTTTTCCTTTTCTTTCTTTCTCTTTGTTTCTCTCTCTATTTTTGTTTTTTTACCTTGAATTAAGCAATTGGATCTTTGAAAAAAGCTATATTTAGATTTTTTTTTAATTGACCCATTATTTTGCTTGCTTTCACTGCCAGAACCCCCTACTGCAAACAAGGATAAGGATGCTACCTGGACTTCATTTGATGAATAGTTTTAATTAAAATATTCTGTACCATAAGTATTTTAATGTTACAGACAAACCAAAGGTATGCAGTAATAAATTAAATTATACATTTAAATTAATCTATAAATATGCTCTAAAATTGACAGGATATTTTTAAGATAGGGAATGAGACATGGATTGCTAATTATGACAATTAAATATCATGAGTAAAAATAAATGACAATCAATATCCTAGAACCATTCTGTAAAAAGAAAAAAAGGGAGGAAATATAATATCATTTAGATGTCTATAAAAGTGAAAAATTATTAGCAAGTTAGAGTCCTGATTTTTCTATTGTAATAAAATGATAAGCAGTAGAACATTATACTTTTCATCACTGCTAGCCATAAATACTGTACATATACTGTACTGGCACAATCCATTATGGGATCCTTCTATTTGGGTCTATTATGTTCAGGATAATAACATGTTTAATTTTTACTAATAAAATTCCCAGAGTTTCTGCTCAGTCACAACCTGATCTAGAAGCTAGTGACGTTACTGCAGGCTTTTTCTTTGCATTTAATGAATTTCGGATCAACACCTACTTAAAAAAAAAAAAAAAACCAAAAAACCCCAAACATCAACAGCAACAAATAACTGCAAGTTGCAGCAGTGTAATAGTACACCCAACCAGGGCCTCAGCCCCATGGACTCTCTCTGTGTGAGAAAACACCTGGGGTTTCATCCTATTAGAGCGATATCTGAACCAAGCATGAGCTCATGTCTCAGGACACCTACCTGAAATTCTTTTAATAATTACTTCTTCACATCTTAAGAACATTAAGGCCAGCCAAAAGACACAGTGTTGCTTTGTCTGCGGTGCTGTGTTAGGGGGTAGCAAATGTGTAAATTGGGTGGAAACCCGTTAAATTACTGTCTCAGAATTGTTTGTTTCAATAGTATTAATGTCATGGCAAAGAGAGGAATGTACAGTCCATCTTCATGACCATTTATCAAAATGGTAAAGGCAAAAAAAGTGAAGATAGGACTTTTTCTTCATCATGGAGATTTGGGCTAACATTCATTATTGTATTCATATTAAAAGCCTACTCTATGTCTTTCAATCACATATTTTCCTTCTAATTAAGGCATATTCACTTTTTTTACTAATTAGGTATTCTTTGTTGCACAATGTTTGCTCTAATCTTTTGGAATCTCTCTCAATATCCAGTCATTGCCTTCATTACTGGCTCCCCTAGAATCCAACCAAAGCATGTTATTTTTCCTGCTAATTATATCCTCATTTACAGATTGTTGCCTTCTCTGATTGGCTCTTTAAACCAGTTGCTATGACTTCATTAGCAATGTCTTCTGACCCTGTTATTTCTTGTGACAGGATTTGCTCCACTTGTCCTGTAGCACTGTATCCCAGGGTCACTCCTCTCTCGGGTTGGAATAGTGTCAAACACGAAAGGTTTAGGGCAGAGAAAATCACTGCTGAAGTTGCTAATTACCACATGCAGCAATGGTACAAATTAATGCTTCTAGCAGTTTAGAAAAAAATGAGTGGTTTAAAGGTGTCATTAACAGGTTAGTTTCATTTATAAATGTGCTTGACAAAAAAAAAAAAAGTATTCATTTAGTGTGTTTTTGCTTTTACAATCTTCCATCAAATAGGTGATTTTAAAACGTGGGATTTCTTCTCATTGCTATATGACAATAAAATTACTGTATAAAACATTCTTGAGCTAGATGATTTTAGGACGCAAGTTTCTAAACAGATTTTCCTATTTTAACTTGAATTTCAAAATCTTGTAGTGTATTATGATTTGATTTCTAATCTGTCCTACAGATATGGTGGTCTCCCTTAAACCAACAATAATTAAATTTCCAGGCATTTTCTCAAAAAATATTTTAAGTGATTATACAAGAAGAGCAAATTAAGGGAAAATTAAAATATATGAAACTGCAGTAAAGTACTAATACCATGTTTATATTAAGCTAGAGAATGATATGAGATTAAAAATTTCAGGGGTGCAAAATGCATATTGTGTTGTGTTCCCCACTTTTAGTCTCTTATAAATCTGAATAATCCATTACCAGAACCAGAGATTAAAGCATACAGCAGAGTTTAACACAAGTTAGTTAATATGAAAAACGCTGTATCTAGTTGTTTGTAAAATTACTTTTGTTGATTAAAAGGCTCTTCAGAACTTCCGGCTTGTGAAAGGGTTTTAAATTGTCTAATGCTGATTGTGATTGCTATGCAGAAAAAAGGCAATGCGAAGCAAACCATTATATCACTGAATCTTTGTTAAGCAGGCCTTGAAAGTGCTTGACAGCATAATTAATCTTGTGATATGAACAAAGAAACCAACTCAATAGTATTGAAGATGCTTATTAAAAATACTAAATACCTTTTTCCACTTAAAAACCCTTTGAAATACAGTGGAAAGTGCCATTGCCTTTTTTGTTTTTGCAGTATTTTAGTCTAAAATTGATACAAGGGACACATAGCATGAGGAAAAGAATAAACCAGATGACAATAAAAATTAGTTTGAAAAACAATGCTCCTTGATTTTGGGTGTCAGCTAAGCAAGCTCCGAGCACTACAAAAGACTCCTGTACACACATGCATATGCACGCAGTGTCCATTGCTGTTAGCTGAAAAAGTTATTTAAAATAATGACTGGCTGTGAGTCATATTTTCAAAGAAAATATTAATAAAATAATGAATATTTAAATTGATAACATCATTTTTTTTTTCTTGCCTCATATGGTGACTGTATTGTCTGATGCCATACCAGAGGAAATCACACACTTAAGAATCCCCAATATAATAGGATGCGTTTGTGGTGCAAGCTATTCCCAACTATGCTGAAAGAGCCTATAGAAATATATGGATGCCATGCTGTGACAGTGGCTGGGAACCCACGTAATGTACACGTCTGCAGCACGCAGAAGCAGAAGGAACCGAGCTTTGCAAAGGGAAGCTCCCCACTTTCAGCAGAATGTAGTTTCCTTTGAAAATCATTAAAAAATGACAATCATGGAAACTTACGTTTAGGAAAAACACCACAGTTTTGATGCCCCTCAATTTATTAAGAACTTGATTCTGCAAAAAATGTTAACATTATCTATTTAAGGCAAATTTATCTGTTTAATTCTGGAAAGCATAACTATTCAAGTAGAACTCGATCCTGCAAGACAGACAGTTAAAACCAGAAAAAAAAGCAGGCATTGTGCCAGTTATAGCCCAGCAAACCTGATCCTTTTTTAGACAGAAAGTCGAAGTAAGCTAAAGTACTGGGGCCACAGGCTGACTGACTGGGGGTTGTTCTTGCATATACCATGAGCCAGCTAAGGAGTCAGTCTGGGCGTATCACAGTTTTATGAGAGATGGCATCTCTGGTTTTGGTCTTCATGACCTCTTCACCCCATGAAATAAGTTGTTCTTGTTTTCTATTAAGTTCAACTGTTTTGTATACCCAGTTAAAAGGCGGCAAAGTGGGGCAGAAGGAATATAATGAAATAACAAAAGCAGCAGCTCTGAACTTCCTTTCAAGTACACTATTTGAAAGCACTGTATGTTGGTTATGCCTGCTCTTTACCCTGCCAATCTAATTTTTCTTTCCTGACTCTAAGCACTGAAAGCACTTTCTCTGAGCTGCTAAGTTTCCCCATGTTATGAAAAGAACCATACTGCAAGGTTCTGTATTATGCAAAAGCCTCCACATACAGACGAATACTCGGCTCTAACACTATTTTAGACAGTACAGTCTTTGGAGAGGACACTGTCTTATGTTCCATTGAAATTACATGTAGCAGAGTACAGCCCTGCTTTTGATCAAGGGCTGCAGATGTTCGTTTAAACACAACCTACCTGCCTCGGTAGTCAGCAATCAGCAAAGCTTAGTACATCAAGCCCATGAGCAGGAGCATGTTGAATCACAGCCTTCTTTAAAATATTCCAGATGTTTGCAGCTGCAGTCCTCCATGAAAATTAAAATATTGATTAAAATATAGGTTTTATAGGAAATAAAATATAGGAATTGATTAAAATATAGGTTGAATTTGGAGATAAACACACCTTACTTCATCTTACCTTTAAGTATTTTAATACTCTTCAAAGAAACTGAAGGCATGCTGTTTCACTTTAATAACAGTGAATCAACTCTGGGGTTGATTGTCCTTGCTCAGGCAAGGCTTCCTGTGACATATGGCAATCTTGCCTGAGCACAGACAGTGTAGGAGGCTCTGATGGCAATCGTTACTGCAATTAGCAAACCACACTACCATATTCATGTTTAACTTTATAGTTCCGATTCTAAACACTGGACCTTTTCTTTAATCCTCTATGTACAGAACTCCCATTAATTAAAATCAAACAGCAAGAAATATATAAAAAATCAATGGTAGAATATGACTCATGTTATTTAATTAATGGGTAATTCCTCACACCAATATGCTGAGAAAGCTTGAACTTAACCTTTAGGATTAAAAAATTCACCATGTGAGAAAATTTGCTTTTTCCTAATCACATTTCTTCCTAACAGATTTTAAAAACACATGTAAAAATCTGTTGTCAAAGTGTTTAAGTACACACAATCCCTAAGACTGTAAGTAAGCTCCTACTGCTATCCATATCAACTTAGGTGTTGGCATGATGAACAAAAAATACCTAATGGTACACTCTTCAACGTTGGAATATACAAAGCACCATTTTCACCATAGTTCCTTCAGGTGATGACTACAACAGCCCAACCAAGTACACTTTTTTCCTCTTTCTGTCTCTTCTCAGCCATTCATTTGAAAATTACCACACAGGTATCATTTGTTGAGCAATGTTAAATGGAGAAGCACATGGAGACAAAGTCTGTATTTCATAATAATTCAGCAATATGGATTTTGGCCTTAAGGGTACATTCATTCAAACAAGAGAATAGCGGTAAGAAAGCCCATGAGCAAAATCTTGCAACCTCACAAAAGGAGATGTTCATTCAGGGGTGAACACTTTATTTCAAGTTTAATAAATTTCATTTTCAAAGAATTGCCAACTCACACAAATTTGTCACTAATCTTCAAATCGGAGATCCGTTTTTTCTGCTCACAATGCTAGGAGAAGGCATTCAGTTCCTCACAATCAGTTAAAGTGGTGTGCTTTCAGCTACTGCAGTTTTTCCTCAATTTAGATTCCTTCCTCCCTGTTCCTGCTGGAAGCTGTGAAAAATGTTGCATCTATATTTTCCTAACATACTAAAGGACAAAGTTCCTTGGCAGTCCATATTGTTCAGCCATAGAGGTGTGAGGCATCACAAATACTGGAAGGATCATTAGGAAGCCTCAGGACAGCCTGGGAATCCCTACATGCTTTCTGAAAGACCCTGCCTGGGGAGATCCATGTCCAAAATCATCCTGGGCATGCGAGATAACAAGGTTTGGTGCATAACGTTTCCTGATGATACACCTCTATGCCCCACCCAGTGCCATTCCCTTTTACTTCAAAAAACATTTATAACATGGCAGGACGTGGAGATGTCTTTTTTTTTTTTTTTTTTTTTTAAATATAGTGACCTAAGACACCAAAACAGGCATTCTAGCAGCTCATTGAGGGGGAACAAGAGGGACCCTTTGAAGCACAGAGAGTTCTGTGCATTTTTTTCACTGCCATGCATACCTGCAGGTCACTGTGAGGGAGTAGTCATACCAACTGAAAGGGAAGGATAGCAACTCATTACACTGCACTCCACTAGACCCTTTCTTAGTTTTCTAGCAGCCAGACCATCCAGTTTTATAGGCCTTGCCAAGCCTGAATGGCATCTACAACTGTAGTGTGACTTCTGGATCCCATCTAAATCCTACTACCTCTGCTGTTCCATCTGGCATGGCAAAAAAGTTCCCATGCCTACCTGCTTGACCCCTGGCAAAGATGCCTCTTTAGCATCATCTGAAAAGTGAGAAAAAATCACCTCAGTGAGGGATAAAACATACCAGTCTTATCTGTCAAGCAACTACCAAAGCAGAACCTGTCTTCCAGCTCAGCAAGGAGTAACAACCTTCGAATATTTCCTCTGCAGGGTCTGTGCAGCCCAAGCACTGGGAATCCCAGAGGGCATCAGGATTTTCTGCCACTGCCGTTACTAGCACATCCAGCAGCTGAAGGCATGACTGAATGGTCAGGACTGCCTCACTACCCCGAAGTAGTCCAAAATCCTTTCAACCATACATGGATAAGCAGTTTGCCAGAGAGACTTCATGCCCCTGAGAGGAGAGAGTCACAGATTCACAGAGTGCTAAGGGTTTGAAGGAACCTCTAGAGATCATCTAGTCCACCTGCCCCGCCAGAGCAGGAACATCTGGACCTTGCTCCTTAGCCACCATGAGAAATTTGAGGAGACAAAGGACCTGTGGCAGCACGTTTCCAGATGCTGAGAAGAGAACACAGCAAACTCTCTATCAGGCCTCTTAGAGGTCCTTGTTCCCATCTTGTGGCTCAACCTGTGCCGAACACACAGGGAACAGTCATTCATTTTCACCTTGTAACCTTCTTTTTTATGTCAGCACCCCCAGGACTTGAGAGTGACGGCAGATAAATAGTCCTGTTGTGAACAGCAGATATCCCCGGCTAAGCAGAGGACTTGCTGCATGCTAGACCTGGAAAAGCTGCCACAGATAACAGCTGAGGGCCAAAACACTTTGTTTCCACTTTTTCTTCAATCTGCCTGTTGTAGGAGTGGAAAATGACAAAAAAGAAAATGAGAGTTCAGTCAAGCCAGTTCATCCTCTTACTTTACGCCCATGGGATATCACTGTGCTTGTTAATTTGTACAAAGTGCATGGGCGATTACCAGTGGTAAGTACTTTAGAATCTTAAAATACTTTCCTTCATGTGGTAGTGCTGTGTTGGTGGTGGGTTTTTGTTTGTTTTGGTTTGGTTTTTTTTGTTTTGTTTTTTTGTTTTGTTTTTTTCCCCCACAGATACAAGCTGATGCTACAGGACCACCATCTGTTTCTCAGGTACTTTGAAACAGAACATGAGCAGAACAGTCTGTGTTTACATTCCTTGTCTTGAAGTATTTTGCACAAAATGATAGTTGTAAGAGGGTCAATGGATGTACTAAATCTGAACAGACCTGAGGCATTCCAGATACCCCCACCCCAGTCAGGGGGGCAGACAGATACAAGCTGATGCTACAGGACCACCATCTGTTTCTCAGGTACTTTGAAACAGAACATGAGCAGAACAGTCTGTGTTTACATTCCTTGTCTTGAAGTATTTTGCACAAAATGATAGTTGTAAGAGGGTCAATGGATGTACTAAATCTGAACAGACCTGAGGCATTCCAGATACCCCCACCCCAGTCAGGGGGGCAGTCTCTATGACAAGTCTCTGCCCAATCTGAGCTGGCCACTATAAACAAAGGGGACTGTATGAAAATAGTATCTAGCTGTGCATTCTTACTACTGTGTGCTGACTCCCATAATGGAGCTCTCCTTACGTATTCTGACTACATTTTGACTACTATGTACTGTGCTGTAGGTAAATGTTTCCTGCTGTTTGCTGGTTTCTTTTGTTTTGTTTTGTTGTGGGTTTTTTGTTTGTTTGTTTGTTGCTTTGCTTGTTTTTTAATTCTCCTAATGGGAGAGGCAGTTCTTGGAATGCCATTAAATGCAGGACTACACAATCATCAGCACCCTCTCCCAGCAAGGCCAGTGCAGTTTGTTTATACCTGACAACAAGTTTTTACATTTAGGCCAAGCTTTTTTGGGTTTTACAACACGTTTCTCAAAGTCCTTAGCTCCATCATTCCCTTTTTCTCTGAAAGCTGAAGAGTAAGGACACCTAACCATTCCCTGTCCCTGGCAACAGGGACATCAGTGCATCTTGGTGCAATCCAGTAGTTTTTCATAAAAGAAAGAACACTTCAGTTGCAGTCCTCTTACACAATGGAAATGAGGACAGGTCAGCAGCAAGAGTAACTACTAAATCAAAGGTGTCACAGGATGAGGGAAGAATAGAAAGCATCAGTAAACCTTTCTCTGGTCAAGCCTTGACATTTGGCAAGTATGCGGAGAAATAATGTACCTCATCTTACGGTTACCTTTCTTGGACCAAAAGCTGCAGCTTTAGCACAATAAATAGAGGAAGTTTGGATCAGAATATAAATTCATGTTGTATGACTGGGAGCACTTTCTCAGTAATTCCATATTCTAGCTGGTATGACTAGTGCAGGGTAACACAGGCTAGAAACTGTTCACAAGAAGAAAAAATGGCAGCAAAGATGGGGAGAAATCATTTAAAAAACAAAACACAGAGGCCTGAAAAGGCTAAGGAAGGAGGAGTCAGTATTTTATGGATGGTTAAAATAGTGGAGGGGAGGTTTTGTCCATAGAGCTGGAGGATTAGGAGGATCAGGAATCACAATTAGGGATGGGATCTTCTGAACACAAAAAGGGATGGAAAATGGTGTAGAAAAAAAACAGAAACATAAACATAGGTGGAAATTTAGAAGAGTGTTGGAAGAGAAACAGAGGCAAAGTGAGAAGCAGGAAATTGGTAATCTTGAAGATGAAAACTAGATGAAATCACAGCCTATGTAACTGCCCAACCTTCCCTTTCTCTCTAATAACTTCTGGATTCACTCCCCTGTGCAACACAGGACAATTAAAGGTAATTATATCACTATGTATTTTATGTAAATTAGCAGTATGGAGAAAGACCTATATAGCATCTCTATGTAGAAAAGGTGGATACAATGCTGCCTTCCATTTGCAGAAGACAAGTGGGCAGTCAGCACATGTGCAACTCCCATCTACTCACAGCATTGCCATCTCCTGCGCATTCACGGTGTAGCTGGCAGAAAAGATAACGGGTGCATGCCTGGGAGGCCAGATTTCATTTGTTCTGTTGCTCATGAAAGCATCCTGATGTTCTGTTTAGATCTGAAAACTTCAATGTATATTATGAATTGAGAGAACTACTTCACAGGCAAACAACCATGAGGTAGAGCTCTTTTGTTTGTCCACTAGAATTCTAATTATTCTAATAACTTGTTTTTTAGTTTACTATTGAAGATTACAGATTATTAAAGGGAATTTACTCCTGATTAAGACAAGAATGAGAGGACATTGTGTCAATGATTTACATGCTTCCAAAGTTTGACCGAGTTCATATTAACTGGTTCCCATGAAAGTTCAATGTAACAGTTTTGGAATTCAAGACAGTAGCGTGAAGTCTTGCTTAGAAATTAACTAGTTGATCCATTAATTACAAAACCTGAAAAAAAATCAAATTCCTCAACATTCTAAACTTTCTTCTTATGCAATAAACAAAGTCTCACAAGTGTCTAAAAATCACTCTTAAAGATAAATCTAAGCAATCTTAAAGAAGCAGTCTTACATAAGAACAAAATAAAAGTCCCATGATTTTTTAAAACGTTTTTTAAAAACGTGCAAAGATAGGAGACACTTTTCTGCTACTCAAAATATAGCATATGCCATTTCTAGTGACACTGTGTGTAGAGTTTGCTTATTATCAAAAGTAAAAGGAATGCAGAGATTTTTCAAGATCACTACCATGTACAGAACTATATTTACATAGTAATATATTTAAGATACCGTTGTAGCAACATCAATTTTTCACTAAAAGACTTGGTGGTACTTTTTGTTCACACCCAGTTAACCGTAGGTCAAGTAGGATCTGAAATCAAGTTGAGCAATTCTCAAGCATTGTCTCCTGATATTTAGTAACACAGTCAGTAAAGAAGACAGACAACCCTGCAGGGGGGCAAGAAACACAGGCTTAACCGTGATGTGCTGTCTATCTCATGCATAGCCATACTGTGTTCTGAGTTACTATAAGTAAAATGAACAGTATGGAATATGCATTGCAGATGGATCGCTTGCTGAGCAAAGCTTCTTGGCATTCACGTACATAGGTAGGAGCTATTCACCATGGTTCAGATGTAAAAGAAGAAATTAAGGAAAAATAGTATTTGGTGCATCCATAATGCAAATTCAGACATCATCTAGCTTTTCTGGACAGCTCAGTTTTTAATAATGTAAATTAGTGAGGCATACACTGATTATAAATTTAGAAGGTAGATATCCAAATTCATAGATATTTTAAAAGGAAAGGCTCATCGGAAATAAGTATTACAACACAGAGGCCCCCTGCTTGAAGCTCTAGCTGGCTGGTGAACAGTTCAAGAGAAAACAAGAAGTTTACATCAGAGTTACCCATAGATCTCAGCTGTTAACAGAAGAGATGATCCTCCCAGGTAACTGTCTGCACACTCTCATCTGAAATACATCTCCACTGGTAGAGCAACAGATTGAGTTTGATGGATATTCTTGTTGCATTCTGAGGTGTGAAGAAAAGGCCTGAACTGTGCATATGCTATAGAAGACAGTTTTCGCTATTACTTCTGGTGGCTCATTGTAGCTGTTACTGCTTTGTTCATAACCTTTGCACTCCATGATGTCTCTTGAAAATACAGCATCTTTTTCACTGGTTGCCTTCAATTAAAGTGGCATTTCTGCTCTGGAGTATAATCTGCAAAATGACATTTGACTCAGTTTTTCTGTGACTCCAAATTGAGTGTGTTCATTTTACGTACGTAAATGTGCATGCCAGCTACGCAGGCACAACCTGATAGTCATGCTGGTTCTTCTCATCCTGTCTCTCTGACTATAACCTTAACTAATTCCTGGGTTGCTTCAATGGAACTGCCCATACATAGCTGTGCAGGAGACGCAAAGTATGCATATAATCCATCTTGCCCTATCTTATTTGTTTTGTAGCTGCACTTAACTAGGAATATAAATTACCTAAAAAGAGATTTTTTTTTTTTTTAATAAAACAAGCAGTTATTATGCATGAACACATACATCTAGAGGAAGGGTCTGCTAAAGCAGTATTTGTATGACAGGTTTTAAAAAGTTAAATTTCAGTTTAAAATCAGGAAGAATCATGTAGTTCCTGAGAAGGTTGTCCATGAGTGTGAGACAGGGATTTCTTTTTTTTTTTTTAAACCTGACTTTTATAAACAGTTGAAACACAGCAGTATTCCCTTATACTGCAGATAGGAATGACTGCCAGCACCCTTTGGTGCAAGGAATCTGAAAGCAACTTAAATCGGAGAGGATGAACAAAAACTTGATGCAGTCACCTTTGTACCAAAGGCAGATTTGATCTTAAGTCCTCTAGAACATCTTCCTTCTCTTTCTGTTTCGAGTTTTTCCCTGAGCAAATAGCATTTCTGAAGAAAATCCCATCTAACCAGGACTAATACTTATCCTCACATTAATCAGTTGTCAAGAGATCATCCCACTTGGATGGCATGATAAATACATCTTAGAATGAACAAAATCCAGTAGGAGTTGGAAAGGACAGCTTGTACATTTCTGATGTGCTTTCCAACACAAGCATTTACAGAACTGTTCAAGACAGGCAGTATTAGAATTCCTCAAAACCTAAAAATGCTTTATTTTTTTAGAACAAACAGGGTTTTTTAGATCTGGTTTAAGGGTCCAATGATCTTGAAAGAATTAGAATAGTAAGTCTGTTTTAACTTCCTATTCATACCCTCATAAAAGGCAATCTGTAGGAATGAAGAATATTTATTCAATCAAAAAGGTATTCATGGCAGAAATAATTAAGAAAACAAGTCTGAAAAATATAGGAGGCATAGTACATACCACAGATATCTAGTACTCCGTAATACAAAATTTTAATTTTTCTCAGATACACATAATTTAAATTCAAATATTTAAGAATAAAGTATTCAGTCCTCCAGCCTTTCTGAAGTCCCATCACCACACAGCTTTTGGGGAAATTGTTGAGATAAATATTTTGTAAGTCTGAATCTCGACTTGGGTATTTTAGCATCCATGTACTCCATGCCAGCTGATACTAAATATCTTTAGCTGCATAGATCTGTAATTTTTTCCCAGTTTCTTAAATATGCATTTTTATGTCTCTCTTCCTACAATTTCCTTTAGAGGTGAACAAGACAAAACTGGCTGCCTGGAACATTGCTCAATGTATATTGAGATTGTAATCATTCAGTTAAATACAGGTCCATATATCTACCATACGATGCTCTTCCGGATGTTCTTGTATTACTTGCCCACATGGCAATTAAAGCAACTTTGGAAATAGCTTGTCACATATTTATCTTGAATGAGCTACATTCTAATAGAGGTCAGCTGTAGCCATGAATTTTATGCTCACTGTATGAAACAGTAATATCAGTCCATATATGCTGGCTAAAACACTCTTACTTAAAGTCTGAACAGATGGCTGATTCACTGTGTGTATAGACTCTTCATGGCCAACATTTTAAGCATAGTGACTTGCCACTAATAAGACGCTGGCACTGCTTTAGAAGAACATGATGTTCTTCCGTATTTCAAACCCACATTTCCACTCTTAAAAATACCAGTAAACAGTTTCTGAGATGTCCAAAAAGAGTATCAGCTGATTCAGAGGATTCAGCAACAGCAGTATATGATATTTTTTGTTGTCATCCCCATAAGGATTTTAATTATAGTTTTATCTTTTCAATTGGAGATAACATTTCCTATTGAACTGCTATTACAGTATTGACAACCCAGGTGTTCAACTTTGTTCTTTTGCTCCAAACAAGCAAATGACCTCATATTTACATTCTGAACTGATGCTTCAAGAAGCTATGCATGGATTGATGCTGTTGTGGATATGCTACCAACACCTGGCACTTCATTTTGGAATGTAATACTAATCAAAACCAGCAGTTGCCATTAATTTTCTTAGCTGATTTAAGAACAAGGTACATTCCCAAGGATTTTTTAAAATATCGACTACCATTATTTTGCTATGTTAGATAGTATTTCAGAGCAGGAGTCATCTGCCCAAATATGGATGAAGCTATCCGCACCTGAACTACTTGTGAGGGCTCCCTTTATAGTCTGTGGAGAGAAACAGACACTTTTATGGTGCAATTGATCTTCTCTTAAGATTGACAGATACACTGTAGACATCTAAAGTTGGATGAGATTAATAGTGTCCCCAACATTTGTTAAATTATGCAAGATTCTATATAAATAGAAGACAAAGTCTCTTCCCTAAAAAGCTTTCATCTTCAGTCAATACATTTCCAGAACTGAGCATCTAAATTGCCTGTCTTTGTCAAGAGCCTCCCTTTGATGTTATTCCATAAGGTACTCTCTGGTTTTCCTGGACAACACACAGCACTCACTTGAGGAAGTGGTACATTCAGGACAGTGAGCAGAAGAATTACCAAGAGAATCTTTGAGAGCTGTTTTTCAGAACTGATAGGCAACTTTTTGAAAAGTTTTTATTTATCTTTTTAGAAGTGAGTTGTATTTTGTCAATTTTTACTGACAAGTTGGAAAGGCAAGTACTTCAAAGTGGAATGAAGAATAGTGTTTGCCTGCAAGAGCCTACTCTTTCCACATACGCTGATTCCTGTGTGAGACAGCAAAGTGGATCAGCGGCTCCTCCTCTTCACTACTCTGTGACATGCACGCATGTACACACACACAGAGATATAAAGGAACTAGGAACATTACTTGTGCCACTTTCCAAGCCTTGGACAGCACACTGAAGAGGTAGGAATCCATGGGCAATATAGGTGTGATGGTGAACTAAAGCTGAATATTGTCACCACTCCTATTTTTGTTAACAAAGTTAAAACTCAAGGGGAGGGCACAATTTGATTTTTCTAAGGCAACAGGCTTGTTTTAGCAGAGGACAAGAACAGCATCTACTTACATGGAACACAGAAATAAAACACTGGAAAACTAAATTTTAGGTGCCTTGCTTTGCTGTAACAAAATGAAAAGCAAACTCTGGGTATTTGTAACAATCAAACATGCACAATTCACTTTCTAAGACTCGTATTTTATGTATTGCTATAATAGGAGCTCATGATGCTACAGTGAAGTGAAAGCTAAACCCTGAAGTACTGCTATACACTGCTGATGTTGGTATGCAAAATATTTATCTTAGATTTTAGCTAAACAAATACTGAAATATAACCACCAATGTCCATACTATAGCAGTTGTTATAACTACGAACACTAAGTGGTGAGATGTAGAACTCATAATGTTTTTATGTAAGGATTAGATACAGAAACCTTTCGAGGTTCAGTTTAAAAACAAAACAAAAAAATCTAAAATTTTGCCTGCCTAATGTTAAGTGATCAAGTGGACTGAAACTCATTGACCTAGAAAAACCTCACAGCAGGGTGCAACCTCTCTGATAAGGCTTTTAGTACACCATTCCCATTACAATAGGAGATAACATTCAAAACACCAGACACAAGGTATCCTTTTACAAAACACTATATGGTTTCACAACAGACACCTATTTTTTTTTTCCTCATACTACCATGTCAATAAATCTAATCATAAATTACTTCAGAAGTTTTTTTAATAAAGATTTTATGAATTCCAAAAATTAGAAGTTTGCATTCTATAACTTACTCTGCCGAACTGCTGCATAAAGAGCCTGTTAATGTTTTGTCAATAACAGTGGTGGAAGACGTTTCATCCAAAAACGTCCTTTCTGATAGGCTTCTGAACCAGACTGACAGTATCCAAATTAGTTATCTACAGCAGATTGAAGTCTAACCTGTGTGGGAAAGAAAGAAAGAAAGAACTTGCTCACAGATAAAGGAAGAACTTTGTCCAGAAGCACATCAGGTTTGCCAATCGATACAATTTGATGAGCTGGACCCTAGGAGAAGTTAAAAGTAGATTATTTTACTGAATAGGAGGTATCATAACTAAAAAACCCAACTCGATAATTAAAGTATGCACAGTAAAGTAACCATAGCAGGATAACATGTATTTATACTTGTCAGGTAAACAAGTTAAGCCAAAGCCACAGGATTTTAAAAGAATTTTTCCTACCTCTTACATTCTGTCACTGGATAACAAGGCTAAAGAGAACATTCTTGTTCAATGCATATAATCTCTTCAGTGCATATTTAACTATTCAAATTTAGCTAACATACTATTTTACTAAAATATAAAGCAAAACAAGATCTCAGTCACAGCCACAAAATCTTTTTTAATGTATTCCTTGTGCTACTTCTGAATATTAATAAAAATTAATAATTAATTTTGCCTTTGGCATTGCAAGATATACTAGTTTTAATTAGTGTACTGTACTCCTATACAATTAAAAAATAATTGATGTCCACACTTATTGGCGGTCTCTGTGATCTCTTTTCCTGTTGTTGTCAACAAATGCCTCAAAAAACAAGTTCAAGAATGTTTTGCTGTCCACTTGATTTACACACCAAAAGTAACAGACAAATCTTTTATGATGAAACAGAACAGTTTTCTGTTTAAATTATACACAAGTATATTAACTAGAAAGAGAAAATTAAAAGCTGATGGCTCAAAGAAATAATGGAAAGACTATCAAAATGTTTAGTCTATCAACAAATTTTCCTGGAATGTATCTGTGGGTGACAGAGTATTTCAACTTAAATGCAGAGGCCATCTTGTATTTGTTACGTCAATCCTATTGAGCGATTAATGCTGATGTCCCCTTTGATCAGTTTCAGTTATTTAAATTCAGCATATTGTGTTACTGTTTTCCTATATCATATTAATTTTACCATGAACTACTTCATTATATAACACTAAAGTCTCTTTTTCTCACTCTGAAAGAATGAATTGAAGAATTAAAGTGTAAATTCCCACGAGGAAAAAAACTAACTTCCCTGCAATGTACTTGCATCAGGAATCTTGAATAAATATAAGGGTTTTTATTACAGCCACTGAAACAAAGACATCGAATCCCAGATGTAAATTCTCCAGCAGAGTTATGAAACAGAACACAAGATTCATATGGTAAAGAACAACCCAAACTGACTATTCTTTATCTAATCCAGAAGTTCATGCTTGTAACTTGAATCTAGGTCAGAAAAGGCATCCAGAAGAGACATTTTGGGGCATGACAAACCTGAAGTAATAATCACTGAGCTTATTTTTTCAATATCACAATACTACACACCTCAGAGTTAGACACAGTACAGGGGCTTGATAAATTGACAGAAGAGCAAAAAGGATTTAGAAAATACAGGAATAAAAATGGTTTATTTTTTACATCTAATCCACATGCTTGTAGAGTAGTGAACATGAAAAACCAGCAAATCAGATATTTACTTAATTAATGCTTTTATCATGATTAATGATCTCAATGGTCATTTTAACTAGAAATGGATAGTAATTCAAGTAACATATTTAAATAAATATTACCAAAGAACTGAGAGTATTACAAAGTACATTTTTATTTCTGAGGATTTTTCAAAGTTACTTCTCAACAACTTTTCTGTCACTATACCACAAAAGTCAATGCCTTGCTCCAATGAAAGATATTCAGTTGATTTGCTTTCATGCTTAAGACAGGAGGTTGTCAAATAAGTAAAATCTCTCTGAGTCCTGATCTGCCATCTTGGCCCCTGCTGTGAGGTGATCCCTCACGACTATGGGTACAAATTGAAATTAGGGAGGTTTAGATTAGATATCAGGAAGAAATTCTTCATAGAGAGGGTGGTGAGGCACTGGGACGGGTTGCCCAGAGAAGCTGTGGATGCCCCATCCCTGGAAGTGTCCAAGGCCAGGCTGGATGAGGCTTGGAGCAACCTGGTCTAGTGGAAGGTGTCCCTGCCCATGGCAGGGGGTGGGACTGGATGGTCTTTAAGGCCCCTCCCAACCCAAACCATTCTATGATTCTATGATTCTATGACTCCCATCACTGCCGCACACACACACCACAGCATGGAAAAGGTACCCAACGCACTCCTTAGACCCAAACCTTCAGGTTTGGTGCTCTGCCCAAAGGTGTGAATGTTTCAGTCATCCCAGAGATACCAGTAAAATGCTTATTTCAGATCACAAATATTTAATACATTAAAAGGTGAATCTTATTATTGAAATTAATATGCTGTTCCTTATTGCAGCCTTCCAGTGCCTGAAGGGGCTACAAGGAGCTGGGGGGGACTTTTTACAAGGGTCTGTAGTGACAGGACAAGGGGTAACGGGGTTAAATTGAAAGTGGGGAGGTTTAGATTAGATATCAGGAAGAAATTCTTCCCGGAGAGGGTGGGGAGGCACTGGGACAGGTTGCCCAGAGAAGCTGTGGATGCCCCATCCCTGGAAGTGTCCAAGGCCAGGCTGGATGAGGCTTGGAGCAACCTGGTCTAGTGGAAGGTGTCCCTGCCCATGGCAGGTGGGTTGGAACTGGATGGTCTTTAAGGTCCCTTCCAACCCAAACCATCTATGAAAATGACTCTATGAAAATAAAAAAGAAAACAATCTAATAGATCAGAGATACACAGAAATCCTCCTTCAGGGAATGACTGAGAAGGCATGTCCCTTACCCCTGATGTGCTGAAAAACTTTAGCTACCAAGGAGCTGCAGTTCTGCTGTTAGAAGCTGCAGTGGAGACTTGCCAGGCTCCGGCAGCACCAGGAGGCTTTAATGGCACAGACCTGCCTCCTACCCCTCTGCCCCTAGCCCAGGGGCCCCTTGGCCTCAGGATCTCTCAGCCCAGCACTGCTGTGGGATTTCCAGCATTCAGCGGGGCCTATGCCTGTAACTTGGCCTTCAATGCCATCCCTAACCTGACGAGCACACTGATGGTCCATGCCTTCCCCAGCAGAGCCATGCTGGCCCCTGCTGCCTTTCCTGCAGCTCTCCAACAGGTCTCTTCAGAACACATGGACTTTTTCCCAGCCTTTTTTCCTTTACACAATTTCAAGCTTGTGCCTGCTTGCTTTTATCTCTTGTAGGCCACAGATCACTACAGAGCAAATTTATCAGGTTTTATTCATTTATTTGTAAATGGAAGTGGGATCTTTTTATCAAGTTCCTTACCCTGCACTTCCAAAATTCATAAGAAATTTCAACGGACTAAAAGGAACAAAAAGAACAAGAGTCACTGATTCACATATAACCAGATTTCCAATAGCTAAAAAGTAATTTAAAAGTCAATAAAATGGTAAGATGTAGACACTTTAATTCCACTTGCGTAAATCTTCATAGTCTATGCACACTTTATAAAAAATTTTGACAATTTTAAATTTCAGTTTTTCCAAGTTCTGTTTGTGTCGAGTTTACAGCTAGTACAATTCTGAACAATGAGCCCATAAACACTTGAGCACTGACAATAAACTTCCCTTTTAACCTTCATTGTTATCTTTAGCTCAGGGCAGACAAAGTATCAAATGCAATCCAAAGACAACTGCTGCGACCAGTAGGGTCTCAGTACCCTAGTCAGGGCTCCAGAGGTCTGTTCCTAGAAGGTTTGAATATAAAACCCTTCTCTCTTCCTCATCATATATTTCTTCCGAATCCTCCCATAGAAGCAGTCCTGAACAGGATGCTTTCCGCTTTTTATTTATGTGAATTCTCATGATATGTCATGCACCACATTCGTAGCAATCACTGACAGATAGTTAAAGTTTCTAACGGGCTACAGGGGAAACCATTTTCCACCAACTGTTCTCCTACATGCCAGGATAAAATATATCTTGTGGACTAAATCTCTTCCCACTTGTATCCTGCCAAAAAGTGAGGGTTTTGTTTTTTAAATGAGGCTTGAATGAAATTCCATTAGCTATTCCTGAGCTATGGAGAATAACTATTCCAGCATAAAAAAAAATATCTAACCGCAGACAATTGAACTTGTCTCAAACATGAGTTGTTTTCTGGAAATGTGACATGGGAATAGACTTTAGTATAAAGGCAAAGTTATTTGGTTTGTACAATCCTCATTGAATCAAAACCAGTTAAAGACCACTTGAAACCGTAAGGTATGTCAGCGTCTTAGAAAAATATTTTTAGGTCAGCTGGGACGCTTTAACCATAGATGTCTTCTTCATGGATGGATGAATACACCCGTTAGCACGCATGGGTTCCTATCTATGTATGTGGAAAGCCATCAGAACCCAGAACTTATTCCAGAATTGCTATCATCACTTTATAATTTCTGATATACCTTTTCAGTATAAGAAACAAAATTATTTTTTAAAAAGTCAAAAACAATATTGTTCTATCCATGTTATGTTTTTGTGACGTTTTATACTGTTGCTTTTAGTTTTGAATGCTATATTAATGCAAGAACTGAGGACTGAGAGATTTTATATTTAATTTGCTGTAGATAATGAATGTAAATAGACTATATAGGTTTTCACCCAGGCATGGTAAGAATTACAGCACATTTCCTCTAAGCACAGAACACACAGAAAATTTAAGCTTTTAATATGTTACTGGGTTGAGTTTAAGCTTTGAACAACTGAGAGAAAATGAGGAATTTTAACCAGGCCACAGTAAGTCCAAACTTTGGTGATGTTTGTACTTGATGCACCCAAAGGTATATTCAGCATTCCAGTCTTCACAAACTCTGGAATATCACAGCTAACTGTTTCCTGTATGGCTCACCTGAATTCTTTACAGGTTTTTTTTCTGTGGATACTATACAGGGAGTTGGGAAAGAAAGGGGGTGGCAGCCTCAGCCTCCATACTTACCATTGTAAATTTCTGTAGAAAGAACAGAAAATATATGGATAAGGCATCCTGTTACCCAAAATTCTGCCCTGATCCCCTCTTCTCATAGCTTGGAAAGAAAACTGGACTTTCTCCAAGGCTAGACAGGTGGCAGGGAAATATTTTTTGGTTAATTACCTCAGAATGCTGGGAAAGGTGTGCTGCTACCTCATGTCTGCATTGCGCTGCCTCACACTGGTAATTAAGCTGATCAGTACTGGTACATCTACCCACCAATCAAAGCTGGATATAAGGGATATTTTGAGGAGACAAAGCATTAAACAGCATTGAATTAAGAGTTTGGGTAATCAAGATGGCACATGTTCTACTTGAAAAATAAGGCTGATCCTTCCAAAAGAGGGACAGCTGGCATGCTGAAAGTCAATCTTAACTACAAGAAATGTATTTCTTGCTTTAAGGTCACAGTTGGGGCCTCTGTGCAGGCTTGTAGCTAATGAGTTGATAATGTCTCCTTCAGGAGAAGGGAAAAAGGCCACTATTCAAATTTTCCTTGATTCCTCTTCATTTGGGATCCTGGCAAATCCAGGTTGGCTCTAATATTTTTATAATGACCAGTCTTGCCAATGGTGGACTCACTGACAAGCACACTTAACCCGGTCTTAAATTAAACACAGATTTATAAGTGAAAAATTGGAGACTACACAAAAGTGGTTCAACCGAAATTAGGCAAACTACATGCCTTCACACAGCATGTGTGTTTTCAGCACTGCAAATGTCTCACTGCTTCTGAATGCTGGACTAACCCTTCATATTGTGACATTCTTCAACACATCCAAATTTAAACACTATTATTTTTAATGCAGAAAAAGGGAGATTTTCTGCTATCAGCACTGCAAAAAAAAAAAAAAGAAGCACCAAAACAAAACCCCCAAAAAACCCTAGCCTCGTGTATTTCTGTAAAGATAAGTAAGAGAGATGTTCTCTGCATTTCTTAGTGGTACCCTGCCAAATCCACACAAATGTAAATAAAAGCACAAAGCTGCAAAGTTAGCAACTGACTCTCTTACTTTTTCCAGAAGCAGAATAATTTGGCCGAAGCACAAAGGTGCATGTGGTACTTAAAGCTTACTTTAACTGCAATTTGCTGCAGGTATCTGTGGAAGCATGTATGCACATGCAAGTAACCAATTTAGTGCCCAGGCTTCACAGTAGACCAGTTACAGGTAACATTCGGTCATTTTTGCTATGGTCCCCATATATAAAATAAATTAATTACTTGGTCAAATTAGGCACACAATTAAGCAAATATGTTTTTGTAAAACTGTCTCTTAACATCACCTAGCCTGACAATGCCTGGACTTCCACATAACTTACTATGCAAGATATTTCCAGAAACAGACTGCTTCAGCCTACAGGGCCTAAAATGCAAACTGCAGCAGAGCTTAAGAGTAGTAATCAGTATTAATTGCAGTATTTTTCAAACATAAATCAAATTAATAGATTACACAATTTCTAAACTATTGCTCCCAACAAACTTTACCCTAGATAAATAATTGCTTACACTGCTTTTTAAAGACACATTCCTGCCAAGTCTGAGTTAGAAACCAGCCTCAATCCTAAAATAATAAGTAACTTCAGCATTTGCTGAATTTAACTGTTGTTTAATATAAAAATGCTCCAAAAGTAATATAAGTGCTAAGATGGCAAGCTGAGATTGGAGTCCAATTCTGACATGCAAAGGTGATACAACTTGAGATGCCGCTAGACTGATCTAATAAAAATGAACAATACAATAAAATAAATTATATGAGGTCATTAAAACTATTAAAGCCATTCATCAAACAGAAAACATCTTTTGAGTTTTGGGGAAATACTAAGACTCCAAACATCCCTCTGCAATCTCTTTCATCATTTCAGTAATTTTCAACATGAGTCCATCCTCATCTGAATCTGTCGTACGCTGTCTCCTGCTCCTCCCCCACTTCTCCTCTAATAGTGTTCAGAGACAACTTCAAGATGTGGGCTAATGGAGCTGGCATGGGTTGGAGTTTAATATTGCATGTGCTTAACTTTTTGTGCAACTGACCAACATGACATGTCTAACTGTATAAATGGAAGTTTTATGGTGATAAGATCAGTAGTTACTGAGATATTTATGTGACATGCTGACAGATATAAAACTACAAAGCTTGCTTTTATGCCTTACATCCTCTAGAAAAAAAATAAATACTAAGATGATGTGTCACTTTGAAGAGAATTTATTATCTAAATTACCTAATACCTGGCTAAGTTCTAATATGCAAGATGAGGTCTCAAAAATGCTATTAAAACTATGAACTTTAATTTCAGAGGATCTTAGCATTCTCTGCCAAATAGGGCAGAGTACAGCCAGTTTGCTTGTCTCACTCTCTCTGTAGATTATGGCGCTGTCATCCAACCAAAAAGGAGAATGATGACAAAGAACAGAAAAGGGCACAAGATAATCTCTCTCCAGTTGTTACAATCTGTAGGTTTAGGTCTCTCAGGGAGATTCTCATCACTGCTGAGGTGGAGGAGGAAGACTATTTGAGAGGAGAGAAGGTCAAGATTAAAGAAAATATATTATTTTTTGTGTGTATATATGTATACACACATATGTTAAGTATAATCTCTGGATGAAGTGAAGTCTCTTTTACAGTTTGATCTGGGGAAAACCAACCTCAGAAATTCTTACAGAACAAGATGATGATGTTTCCTGCTGCTAGAAAGCAGCTCCCCCCCAGCTGTGCCTACAGCTGAAGTTAAAAGCCTGCTCTACCTCTTTCTCTCTTTGATGTGAATGTTAGTCCACACACTGAGAAGGTGGGCAGCCGCAGCAGCCAGTAAAAGAAGAGGGAACAGCCTGGTGGCAGCACAGAAGGGAGAGCGATAAAAATAAATATATTTTAGAAAAGAGTTAGAGACTTTCAGGGAAACATAACGCCAGGAGGAAAGGAAAACTTCACTTCAGCAGAGACAAGTACCAGGCAATGTGCAAAGAATATTGACCCTGAGAACAAAACTCAGAGGACAGCAGAATCAGCAGACTGGGAGAAAGCGCAAAATATTCACCTGTGCTCTTACTTTCCCATGAGGTCAGACCCTTCCTCACCAGAGAGGATGTTCAGTGCCCTTCATCCCCACACACGATGCTCCTCAACCCAATTTTTTATTGTGCACATTTCCTACAGGAAAGATGATCTGTATCGCCAGTTGCGAGAAAACCAACTACCTCTTCAGCACCTCAATGATCCCCTATAATCAACCCCTATAACCCATCCGCACCCCCTATGACACTTGCTGCTGCTGTTCCCCTCTCATCTCCCACATCCAGACACCAGCAGGAAGATCCCCACACATCAAACACCTGCCACAAACGTCCATTCTTTGGCTATCTCCGGGCACGACAGAGAGAACAGTTTAATCTTGAATGAGAAGATGTGTTTTACTTACTTAATCCAGAATTTTTGTGTTCTAGTTTCCCATTAACCTTTCAGTTTTCTCTTCGAGCCTTCCTGCCACAGCCTTCTTCATAGCAGGTATTTTATTTCTTTGGCCTACTTCTGGTCTTGTCTGGAATGTCTGGTGGGAAGGAATAAAAGCAGCGGAGGAATCCAACGTGAGGTTTGGAATAGACAAACAGAAGAGCATTGAGTGTTCCTGTCCCCATAACACAGGACCTCCATGTCTGCCTGCGGACCAGGAGGACACGTGAAGGTTCAGAAGATGCTGGGAGCGGCACACTTAGCCCAGTGTGTGGGCTATTTAGAACTACTGTGTTGAAAAGAAGTGCTGTATCATTCTGGGGTGGAATAGACTTGTCGTGTTAGGCATACAGTATATATGGCATTTTTTGCACCAGTTTCTTTTACCTGCAACATCTAGGAGGTCAGACTGAATTATTCCCCCAGCTCTTAAGCACCTATGCTTGCTGTTGGAATAACAAAATGGGAATTCTCCTAAGATGATTTAGACCTCGTTTAAAAATTAACAATCTAATGGCAAATCTCCCTATTAATCACCCATCTCAAAACTCTTTCTGAGAGAAATCAGTGGCATTGTTAAACTCCATAGTGATTTTTCTGGCACCATCATTCTAAGTTTATTTTGGATAGTGTTAGGCAGACTTTGTTGGTTGTGCCAACTGACCATGATGATTAATATATAATTAAGATTCTTGACTATTCCTCTTGTGTCAGCAGGA
>NW_010236779.1:105240-125240 GCF_000690775.1 Eurypyga helias
TCTTCAGCTGAAAACACGTCAAGGGCTGATTGCTCAGATGTTGGTGGTGGCTCACATATGAGCTATCACCTAATGATTAGACAGAGCTGACAGAAATCAAATTCTAATAATTGCAAGATAACCTCATATTTTAATTCAGCCAAAAGTACTAAAAATATTGTTCAATAGTTGTTAGGTCATTGTATCATGGATCAAAACCCCAAAGCTGGTGGCTACAGCTGCCTTTAAAAACAAGACATGTCATATTGAACTAAAACCTAATCTCACAACACAGATGAAGTCACAGAAAAACAGTACTACTGTCCTTGGAGATACGTTGGTGTAAATATATGACAGCAGAATCCAAGCATTAGCATGTGTGCTCTCTCTCTCTCTCTCCACTTCAGGTTAAACTGATGTACTGAATAGGAAAGCAGCAAAACAAGCAAACAACAAATCCCTAACCAAACAGAAACTATCTGGCCTTTTTCCCTCCTATCCAACATCTTTTCTGCTCATTGCACAGCCCCAGTCTTGCTTCTTTAAAATGTTTTTGCTGTTTTGCCAGGCAACAGTCTGTTACAGTATACGTAAATGTGGTTTTGTTTAGGGGACATTAAGGATGCATGTGACAAAAGAATAGCAGCATATCAGCCACGAATTAAAATCTGTTACTGTATTTTAGTTTATTGATCTACTGTAAGCTTCTCAGCATTGTCTAATTTAAATAAAACTTCAATTTGTAACAATACTATAAATAGAAGGCAATATTGATCAGAGTGCCACCAGCCTGCTGAATCACTGAAGCCTGACCAGTTAATGTTGAATGTTACAATTTATTACACTGCAAAACACAATACAACACAATAGCATTTAGATTTATAAACAAAGATATGCTGAACTACTGAAAGCAAGTTCAGTCAGCTCTGAACAAGAATAATATTCTGATTTACTGGTACTCCACAGCACTATTTCTCTACCTGAGGCAATATTTCATTACTTTTCTGATATGAACAGCTGTTAACTCTGCTCAAGGTTGAAGAATTTGATATTTTTTTTGGACTCTCTCAAACAGCAGCAAAACATCTGATGTCCATCAGAAAAGATTCATCTCTGCTGTGGTAGCTTTTTGAGTTTTTGAGGGTCATTACCAGTTAAGATGGGCAAACGATGTCCTGGGAGACAGAACCTTCATAACACATAGCGGCAGATCCCAGACCTGTAATATCAGTTCTTTTCTTCCCCTCTTCCCTTTCACAGGAGTACAAACTGAAATAAATGTGAAAACAGCATACTTAGACATAAGCTCCACATTAGGGGCTGTTCTCAGGCAGAGAGCAATAAAAGATTTTCTAGACAATATCTAAATAAGTTTTTTTCACACCTGAAGGTACGTTGTTCCAGGGAGATTAGTGAATTGCCTTAATGCAAGCTCCACGTCCCTCCACTCACCAGCCAGGAAAGCACTGGTGCTGCTTTTCAGAGGCACCTGCTCACCTTCTGCTCTAGATGTAGAAGAGAAGGCTCCTTGTGCTCTCCTCTTGAAGAGTAGGGCCACTGGCATAGCCTGTGAGACAGAAAAGTGTCAAAGGAAAAAGGTCTCTGGGTTTTGCTTCAGAGCAGAGGGAAACGAACACGTGCCAACCAGGGTTTCTTTAACCCAGAGCAAGTTTTCTTAAAAAAAAAAAAAAAAAGTAGAAAAAAAAGAGGAAGGAGCCATTTATTAACCAATCCATGATGCAGCTTAGTGAAATCCAGTGCTCCCCTGCATATGGGAAGAGGAGATGGTAAGCCAGCAAGGTATGACACAACGTAGACTGCTCAGGCACTCCGGGAGGGAACTCCTAGGGCAGTATTGTAACACAGGAGAGCGTCTGTCTGCAAGGGCGCGAAAAAATACTAATGTGAGGGGCAGGTACGTCCCACTTCACTGTAAAAATCTTACAGACATGTCTTCCCCGGTCATTCCACTCAAAATCCTATATGATGCAGGGTGGTGAAATGACTCTGCTTTGGTGAAACAACTTTGTTTTGGTGACAATCTGATGTGAATCTGCCTGCACAAGTTAAAATGAGTAGCAGAGAAGGCATCTGAATATCAAAAGTCCATAGTTTGTTGTGGAAAAAGCTGCAAGAGAAGCAGTGGCCTCCAGGGACAGCCCTTTTCAGTAAGGAAGGCCAGTCCCCATGGGCTGCGATGAGCTGCGTGACTGCCCCTGCTCCGGACAAGGTGTTGAGAGGCAGAAATGCCCAAACACCCGCCGCGGCCCGGCTGGAGCAGTGGGTGGAACGAAGGGAGGATCTGCAACACTCCAGCTATAAAACAGTGCAGGGAAATCATGTACATAGCACTGATACCGCTCTTATTTGAATTAGAAAACAATAATGTAAATAAAGTAATATTAGTATGCACTTTTCCTGGGAGAATTCCTCTCTGCAGAGCTCGTTGTCTATTAGCCTTCAGCCAAAATAAAGGTCACCAGACAGCAGATTCTTTCTTTTCTTCCTTTAACAGAGAATGTAATCCAGTCTGACACTTTCAGACTGGGGAATTATTTTTTTAATTGGGAACTGTAACTAAAACACTGTTATCACAGAAACAATGTTAGATTTTAAATTTTACTTATTCAAAACAAGAGCCAGCATTCTGAAATGGTTTCAGGAGAATGCGACATGGTTTCATGGGGGTTTTGTGGACAGGGTATGCAATTATTAGATTAACCTTTTAGTTGTTCATTTGAAATTCAGCACGTCTCTAGGTATTTTTGATACTGTCATGTTAGGGATAACATGGTCTTAACATGTTTACTATGTACAGGTGCACGCACTCCTAATATGCCCTGACACACGTAAATATGCTGACCCTGCATTGCTGCAAAACATAGTGCATTCCTCCTCAGTAAAGCAGCACAGGGAAAAAAAAGAACTAACCCACACCAAAACAAACCAAAACTAAACCCAGTCAATTACTATGACAGTATTTTAAAGCTTCATTTTAGGTAACACAGATTCAAGATACCCAAATTGGAGAGATCAGGCAATCTGCAAATTAGTAAGATTCCTTATTCAGGAATTTTAGAGGAATTTGGCAAATATAATTGACATTTGGTCCATTTCTACTTGAAATGTAATTCGATGCGATAATATCTGGCAGTTCTTTTTAAAATCCTCTTTCTAGAACAAACAAATTGTAACTTCAAATCACATCTTAATTTCAATTTCAATTTGAATAATTCCCTAACTATAATCACAAATTTTTAATTTTATACTGATGAAATCTTCAATCTATGTAATTCCTTGTTCTGTAATTCACCCAACCAAGGAATCTAAATAATAACATTTTATATCCTTGCAAATAATTAAAACAGTACAAAGCTTGATTCTTTGCATAAACTGTTGCAAACATACAAGGAATACATTCAAATAAAATTAATAAATAATATTAGATAAATAAAATACAGAACATCTCAGTCTGTTGCAGAAAACTTTGAAAGCAGAACAGAGATTACATTCACTGAGTATTTTTTTCATTAAAAAGTATTCACACCAGTCTAATCAAAAGTTTGGTTTTTACATTCCCCTTTTCCTTTTCCAGCTGTCAAGTTCTGGTCCGAACACCACATTTGTTGACTTCTTCTGCCAAAGTCTTGTTTAGTTTATGGATTCACAACTGGACAGGAGGAAAAAGGGAGGTCTAAGACAGGCCAAAAGATAGACAAGCGCAGACTTGAATAAAGCCAGATCAGGTGAAAAGGAAATGAGATCTGGAAAAAATCAAAAGGCAGGAGGCCTAGGGAAGGACAAGAATACATATGGGAGAGGATTTGCAGATTGAAGGATATAATAATGGGGAATGGCAGCTAAGAGACAATGAAACCAGCAAACAGATGGAAGGAAAAAGGACAAGGAAAGAGAAATAAAGTTCAAAAGTGCCAGAAATAGGGCAGGAGCTATTTAACAGATAATCAGACAGAAGAAAAGAAAGGAACAGAATGGAAAAGAAAAGATTTGACTATTAAAAAAAGCCCCTACATTAATTCTTCATCACACAGGGTTTCACATCAGGAAGCTATATTTCTATTTTTTCCAAGAAAGTCCAATGTTTGGAACAGTTTCAATGCAAAGGTAGAGTTGGTTACAAAAAGGGTGTATAACTTAACCTCCTGTATACTTTTAACCCTAATAGCAATGATATCTATTTTAAATAGTCCTACAAGTAGTAGCCAGATCCTTCAGAGTGGTACTCTCCATTTCTCTGTATATAAACAGAAAGAATTCCATAAGGCAAAGAAACACCTCTTGCCATCTGCTAGAAGCAAGCACTAAGAGTCTTTACAAGTTCATTTTAATGAAAAACTTTAGAGAGATGCACGGCATGTAACATGATCCCTCAGTGTTCCAGTTTCACAGCCCTTATCAAGACAGGCACATACAAAAAGTGGTAGATTCTCTGCCTCCCAAAAATGGTATATGAATTAATGAATGTTTTTAAATAATATTAATTTTTATATACCTTAAAAATATCTTGACAGTTACTATGGACCGCAGTATATGCATACTAGTGCAAAGCATCACGTATTTCAAAAACTTGAAGACAGAAATAGCTTTTTTTTGTTGTTGTTTGTTTTATAACATAAATATGGTATGTGCCAGGACATTTTAAAAACACATAGATTAAACCGTATGGGCTATTCCTTTTTCTTCACTTACATTACTACCAAGGAAGTACATCTTTAGGTAGATAAAGCATGTAACTCACCTGTGAAACATATTACTGGTAGTTTGCATTGGAAGATAACTTTACTCTCAAATTTCTTGACGTTGACTAAGAAAGACTGGATAATCTTTGAAAACAAATGCAGGTTAATAATAACAGCATCAATAATTCAGGTTCTTTGTTGAACGTAAGGTACACCAAGAGCCTTCATCCTGCAAACATGAGTAAAAAGAAGTTTACTCATGCTAGGCCTTAGCTTTTTTTAAGAAAGCATTTCTTAAAAGACCTTATTTCCATTTGAGAAGGAAAACGATCTACGGAAGTGTTGTTACATCTATGAGGATCCTCATACAGGTACAGCTGTACCATGGACATTCAGTATAATAATCACGTCACTAACTGTGGTACCAGTATACAATTTCTGAGTAGTCTGGACATGAGGCATCTATTAAAGGACAGACAAGCACCTGTTACAAACAGCCAAGGATATTTCATAAAGAAAGAAGTGGATTAATATTTAGGCAGTGTTATACATGCTTGATAAATCACATGAATTTCTTAAATAAGAATGGCAATTGAACATGTGCCAAAACAGCCAGCTCCTGGATTTATTTGGGTTCTTTGGGTTTTTGAGGGGTTGTGGGTTTAGGGTATTTTTTTAATGTATATTTTGTTTAAAATAAAGCCGCAGATGAGTCTTGGTGTAATTTTTTTAGCTAGTCAAGTTACGAACGCTTGAAAAAAAATGTTTTTAATGAAAAGGCTGACAACCTCTTAAGTGTAACTCTGTGAATGATGGCACCTTGATTGGAGTTGGAGAAAATGTGCAACATGATATAAGGTACTGAACTAAGTTGTAAAATGACAAGGACTGAGTGAACAGTTTTTAATACAGATAATATTGTTCATGTAGTCTATAAATATAGAATTAAATGTTGACCTCTATCTCCCATGTCAAAAGTCAAAGTTAGTGTCAGCACATATTGTTTTTATTTGTTTAAAGAGAAAAATAGATCAACAACATTAACCTCCCAATGAACAGAGAATTGAATGAATTAAAAAGAAGTATCCCATAAATCCCTTTCCTTTTATTAGCACAGTGATAAAAATGCCTAGGGCTTAGAGGAAAAGGGTAGTCTCAGACACTAGTCTGAGATGCTCTGTGTACACAGAGCTGTACATCACATGCTAAAACAGAGGAACAGAGATATTAAGATTCGTACAGTCTCAAATAATACACAATATCCATCAAATTGCGTCATAGCATCCTGCAAAACATGGCATGTCAGACAAGTAGGTTATCACAGGATTATTTTAGAGCACCATTAGCCTTCCACCTACATTTGAAAACCACGTTTCACAAAACAGATTAAATATGCGAAAAAAGACTTTATTCAATACTGTCCATATTTCCAGTACACGAACAATTTAAGACACCACCCAGAATAAATTCCATTGTGTTTAGAGAGTTACTAGCTTCATTGGCCAGGTATCTCTTTAAATTGTTGGCTCATTGTGATAGGACTGAGAGATATGACATTTTTCTGCTGTTTTTGAAAAGTCATTTTTCCGAAACACCTCATAATAATAAAGGCCCCTATTTCACAATGCTGTAGTAAATTTGACAGTTAACTAAAATGAGCAGTTTCAATTGCAAATTCTGTTTAATTGCAATCTTTAGTGCTGCGTAATTAAACTGAAAATGTTCTAAAAAATTCATACAGTCAAAACTGGGGCAGAAACAAAAGTATTTTCACATTGGTTCAGGGTTTTCTAATCAGTTTCTAGAGAATCTGACAAAAAGTAACATTTAAAAATGAATCAGTGTAACAAAAGAGAAGGAGCAGTATCATCTGAAAAATTCAGCTGTTGCTTTTTGTTTACATTTTCTTATCCTCCTAGAGCTTGTAGGATATACACAAATTCTTTTGCTTTACTGCTCCAATGATTATCTGCTGGCAATGTTGCATCATGTGAAAAACATTTTACAGCATTTGCACTGCGTACTAAACACACAAAAGCAACTAATTACAACGTTTGTCAAATCTGGAGCGTGTTTTGTGGTAGCCTACTGGAACCAAACACTTTTTCTTCTTGAAACGGGCTGCCTGATTTTGAGTTTCGCCAGTGAAGTGTAGGCTTGGAGCGAAACCTTGACTCATACATAGTGCTGAAGGCTGGTATGCTGAAGCTAATCTATATCTCAGTGAGAAAAGCCTTCTCAGGCTGAACATTCACAGGGTTTGAAAGAATTTTACAGCTGGCTATAAAGAGCAACTTTTCTGCTCCACATGTATTCATGCAGCTCCTGGGCAGAACCAGTCATGGTGCTTTTCATAGCTGGATGATCAGAAGACTTCTCTATAACTTCTAGTAAAGAAGCAAAGACATATATTTCATTATACTAAAGGATTATTGGTGTGTAGGGCAATACTGGACAGCTATATAAAGTGACCTAATGTCTTTAAGCTTGCAAACTTACACATAAATTCATATTGACAAATAATGTTCAAACAGGGCAGGTACTTTCTAAGACACATGGTTGATAAAATTAACTTCAACCTTGGTTTTAAAAGATCTGCTTTTAATTTGAAGAATACTGCCTCCTGCAAAAAAAAGGATGATGACTTTGTTTCAAGGGCCTAAAAAGAAAAAAATAATCTTTTTCCTCCCTTTATAATGATTTGATTCAAAATGTGTTCCTTATCCCACTAACCCAGCTTGCATATTGGTAATGTTATAATAATTAAAGTTTAAAGTTTAGCAGCTACAACGGTAAGGTAACAGACGCATCAATCTCTAGTGAGAATAATATGCAGGTGTATGGTCGGAGATTTGCAGGACAGATACTGGTATAAATAAAGCTTTGCAGAAAGGGAATGGCAAAGTCAGAGAACTGTAGAAGCTGGATCTGGAGGAGCATTGAGCTCAGCAGCGAGATAACATGTGAATGATGTCACAGCCTCCTCCTTGGCCTCATTTCATCAGCACCATCCTTCAACTTGGGCTTCTCTCAGCACATTGAAAGAGTCCTTTGATGCTTGTTGTTCTTAAATTTAAACAGCAATAAGTTTACCCATTGAAAATGTCAAATCTCTCATATATCTTTTAAAAAATTATTATATTTATTAAACTGGTAACCATAACGCTCAACATAATTCTAACACTAACAAGACACAGAACATTGACAACTTAAAACATTAAAGAAGATACAAGCATATAAACAGGAAATACAAAAAACATTTACCATAACTGTTGATACTAACAGATAAAAACAAAGTTTATTTGTAAATAACAGTATCACAACTCACAATTATTTACAATTTAAGAAAATTCATCAATCAATCCTTTGATACGAATTTCCTGTTTGCGATTTTCTCCCAGAATTTTGCAAGCTTTCGTATGTTTGTTCTACAGCTGGGAAAATGCTTTCTCCAAACATCAACCAAGAAGTCTGTCACCAAATGTGGTGCGATAGATTGCACAGGTATATTACCTAGATAAATTCATCAGCTCAAGTCCCAGGGTAGATGCTCTTATAGATTACAAACTGCATACCTGTATATTAGGCATGCCTATGATTTTCAACAACATTTCTTATTCAGTTTTGAAATATGTAGATACCTATTCAGAAGTACATTAAACTCACACAGCCTTTTTTCTAACAAATCATCAGTGTTGAAGGACAACACCCTAGATTTATCAAAAATTTAAGATGTCTTCAGCTCATGCAACGATATTTTACTTAAATTCAGTGAATTCATAAAAAGAAACATAATTAATGCATTTACTAGTATTTATTATTATTACAGTTATTATTTCAACAGTAGTGAAATGCAGATAAGTCTTCAGCTAGTTGAAATTTTAGCATGTGCTCCAAAAACTTTGCACATATTTAGCATACTGATTCCAGTTATGGAGAAGCAAATTAGCAGATGAGCACTGTAATAATCATGAGTTAAAATTCTCTGTTATGAACTCGTGTCAGCTTCCACTTTCAGAGCTGAGGAAAATATTCATAAGCTTTTACTTCTTGTAATAGAGAATTCACTATTAACTAGGATTCAGATCCCATGTGTCCAGTCTCCCTACAGACATCATACAGAAATCTCTGTTAGGGATTCTCTCAAGAAGCTTTCACTGATAACAAAAAAATAACAAAAATACACCATGGTAAAATGCATTCAGTCAGTAGGATCTAAAGGTATCGAACCGTGCAACAGCTGCAGAAAAAATAATCAGAAGTACAGCTTACCTTCATTTCTTGAAGCACAGTCATCTGAGTTATAACAATATTTTCTGTTAAAATACAAAACATGCAATTACTGATTCTTCCTGCATACTGTTTACACCTTACACACCATACCTTTAAAAAGATATATATTTTTAAACTTTCCATTAAAATAATAGCTAGATGATAACAAGGTAAGATAGACCAATTTAAAATCTTGTAAGGCCATTAAGAAGTTACTACTAGAAAAATAAAAGTTAACAGAAGAAATTATACACCACGTTTTCATATCTGGGCTTACAGAAATAGCTTTTGCAACTCCCATATTTCTCTCTAGAAATGTGCTCTTATTGTCAGTCTTTTGATCTCTTTGAAGAGAAATAAGGACAACCACAGAGCTGCATATGCCACTCAAAACTACAAACATGCTCAGTGATATCAAGAAGACTAAATAAGAGCACAGACTTGCTAACAGAGGAAGGAGAAGGACTCGTTAGATCCTACCATGAAAGCAAGCTACAAACCTAGCCAATTCAGAATTCACCCTTCTCATTTGCACTGTGTGCTGGTTTTGGCTGGGTAGAGTTAATTTTCGTCACAGCAGCTGGTATGGGGCTATGTTTTGGGTTTGCGCTAGAAACAGCATGGATAACCCAGGGATGTTGCCGTTACTGCTGAGCAGTGCTTGCACGGAGCCAGGCCCTTTTCTGCTCCTCACGCCCCCCTGCCAGCGAGCAGGCTGGGGGTGCACAAGAAACTGGGAGGGGACACAGCCAGGACAGCTGACCCCAGTTGACCAAAGGGATATTCCATACCATATAGTGTCATGCTCAGCATATACAGCTGGGGGAAGAAGGAAGGGGGGGGATGTTCAGAGTGATAACACTTTCTTCCCAAGTAACCATTATACGTGATGGAGCCCTGCTTTCCTGGAGATGGCTGAACACCTGCCTGCCAGTGGGAAGTGGGGAATGAATTCCTTGTTCTGCTTTGCTTGTGAGCACTACTTCTGATTTACCTATTCAGCTGTTTTTATCTCAACCCACGAGTTTTCTCACTTTTACTCTTCTGATTCTCTCCCACATCCCAACATGGGGAGAGTGAATGAGAGGCTGTGTGGTGCTCAGTTGCTGCTGGGGTTAAACCACAACACACTGTAACACATTTTGTGGGATCTAGTTTACTAAAAAACGCCTAGGGGAAAAGAAAGGGAGTATAGAGTAATAAAAAAGTGCCAAAATAAATAAAGTGCCCACAACTATTATTGCTTTGCTGACAGTGGACAACAGAAGAGGAAGGGGTTTAGTCTCAGTTCTGGTATAATGTTGTTGCTACAACAATGTTGCTATGTCCTTTCAGTGCAATCTGGCAAAAAAAAAAAAAAATTATATACATTACTTAGTACATTGTCAAGCCAAAGATTTTTGTTATTATTTTATTTCTTTACCCATTTATGACTGGAAATTAATGAAATGACATGAGATTGAAGCCAATGACAACTGCTAATCTGTAAGCAACAAGAAGCAAGGAAAAGCTGATAGGAGTACAGCTGTTTTATTTTAATTGAGGAATGATTTTATGTTGGAAGCACTCAATATTCACAGCAAATTAAAAATAATGAAGTGAATTGATACCAATGATATTTTTTTTACCTACTATCCCTTTGTAAATCTATTTCTTCACACAAATTGACATGTCTAATTGATACATACGCTATTATTCCTCATTAGTAGGCTGAATAAAATAATTCTTGATTAAATTTATTGCAATTTACAATCCAGCATAATGTTTGCAAGCTATAAAAGTCAATCAACAGGAAACAGAAAAAAACAGATGACATTATTACTTCTTATATATACACAATAATTTCATCTGTTCATGGAACCTTCGTAATTATTTAATTTCTTCTCAGGACCTAAGGCCTGTCTCCAACAGGTCACTTCATCTTTGACATGACCATAAATATATTTCAGTGCACACATTCTTCTGAGTTTTTTGATAAATATCAACTCCAATAAGCAAATTATTTGCGTTATTTAGCAATCTGTTAGAAGTTGTCTGGAAGAGTTAGTCTTCTACTAACACTCAAACAGAATTATGCAGAACAGCTCATGATTTACTTTGTCTGGATTAGGGTATTTGACTTTTACTGTGACATCACAGTGTGAAAAAAGTTCAAGCAAGTACTTTCAGTGGAACAAAGAAAGTCAATAGAACAACAAATCTGACAAGCAAAATGTATATGGTGAAACACAAAATTTCCAACCAAAAAGAAAATTGAATCAATGGCAGGTAAGTCAGTTCTTCATAATTTTAACTTATTCCACACCTTGCCCTGGCCTCCACAATTTTGTAGGAAACTCTTTGGTACTATGAAACAAGCAGAGCAGCTATTATGTTACTCTCTAATGGGAAGAAAAGTGTGTTATGACCAGACAATTTCTATGGACTATTGTTCCTATTTCTATGGAGAATGCTGGTAGCTGGCACAAGATTGCTGCCCTCACTTAAGCTGTGCTTCAGATTCGAGAAATAATTTACCCGAAAATGCAGTATATATTCTATATCTAGTACAGACATAGAATAGCCATCCTACTTTTGTCATCTTAAGTTAATACAATTTCTTTTTGAGGAAGAGTTTCTGATGTCCTGATTGTGTCTGTGCCCTGATTGTAGTCTGTGTCTCAACTTGTCCAGATTAGTTGGAAGAAGTTGTTCAAAAAAATCAGATATTACTGCATAGGACCACAGAAGTGGAATTAAAAACTAAACTATATTGGGAATTTTCCCATTCATATTACATGTCATGTTCTTTGTAAGACATCAAATAAAATCTTATTTAAAAAAAAAATTCTGGTTAAAATCTAAATTTATAGATGATGATTTATAGACAGCAATTGCCATCTGAAATAAAAAAAAAAAATTCATAGGTATGCACAGGTAACTGGCATTAAGGTATATATTTTAAAGGTGTAACATGACAGTGCCCTTTCAAAAATAATCTAGATTTTATTCTACAGGTATTTTAGATATACAATTACATTTTTATGCAACAATTAATTAACATTTTTGTTGTTGTTACTTAAGAGTTTTGAACATATCTTATTAAAAGGCAATGCATATCAGTTCAGAAAGACCACTGACCTTTTAAAGCCACTTCTTATGTTTCAGAATTAAGAGGAAGCCTTACTATCAGTAACAAAACAAGCTGTTTCCGGATTCATTTCCTATTGGATACATATTATTCAGCGCCGTAATCAACCTATCTGCCAGCAGTAAAAAATCAGAGCTCTATGTCGACTGAACAGCATCTTTTAAAGAACACAAGAAAGTGGCCCAAAATGGAGACCTTAGAGGCAGGCACAGGTTTTCTACTCTTCCTCTGAGAAAATGCCATTTCAGAAAAAGTGCTGTCACCAAGAACAGCACAGTGCTCCACATGTGAGATTACCTTTAAGGGTGACAAAAAGTATTTCCAACTACTACGCTATCCACAACAGAGCAAAAATAATCAGGAGCTATGGCAACCACTAAGCCTTATTTAAACTAAATTCTATAATATATGTCCTCCACATCACATTTAGCCACCAGTGTCAAAGGTAACTAATTCATTAAATCTTTCCAGCCTGTTTCTCTGGACAATATTTGAAAAATAACACACACATCCAGGGGACCAAAGGCAGTGCTGGCTGCCGGCAGAAAGCAGGGCTGTAAGGCTGAGTTCTCACCCCATGCCGTGCTTGGCCATGGAAAATGAGCCAGCGCAGGGCTGCAGACAGTGCTCATTCGAAGGGAATAGCAGAGACTTACATGGCTGAAAACATCACAACCCAGTGCAAGGTCTCCGAGAGGGCTCCCAGGGTGGGCCAGCTCAGCAGCCCTTGTTCTGGATGCCATCACAAAGCCACAAAGCAGGCTTTTATATTTCAACATGCATTATCTTGTCATCTCTTTTAATCTAGAAATACCATATTAAGAAAAACATGATGGAAAAGATTATAATCAGCCTTAAATATACCATTTTCATTCAGCTCTAACAAACTTAATAGAAAGACTATTTTATAAATGAGCACAATGAATCGAAATTCAATAGTCTAGTTAATCCAAGTATATTGAAACAAAATTTTATACATATCTATATCTCTCTATATATCTATATCTCTATATCAATATATGTATGTATATATGCTGGACCTTATTCTCACCAACAAGGAGGGACTGGACTTATGGAGAGCAGACTTTGGCCTCTTCAGGGATCTGCTTGGCAGAGTATCATGGGATAAAGCCCTGGAGGGAAGAGTGGGCCCAAGAAAGCTGTTTAATATTCAAGGATCACCTGCATCCAAACAAGAAGGAAGTCAGGCAAAAATGCCAGGAGGCCTGTTTGGATGAACAAGGAGCTCCTGGACAAATTCAAACACAAAAGAGAAGCCTGAAGAGGGTACAAGCAAGGACAGGTGGACTGGGAGGAATACAGAGAAATTGTCCGAGCAGCCAGGGAATAAGTTAGGAAACCTAAAGCCCTGACAGAATTAAATCCAGCCAGGGATGTCAAGGACAACAAGAAAAGCTTCTCTAGGTACATCGGTGACACAAGAATACTATGGAAAATGGAGGCCCTCTCCAGAAGGAAACACAAGACCTAGTTACCTGCGATGTGGAGAAAGCTGACTTGTTTGCCTCACTCTTCACCAGCAAGTGCTCTGGTAACACCACCCAAGTTACAGAAGGCAAAGGCATGAACTGGGAGTAGGAAGAAGTACCCTCTTAGGTATCTAAGACCATCTAAAGAACATAAAGGTGCACATGTTCATTGGACCTGATGATATGTATCTGTGGATCCTGAGGAAACTGGTGGATGAAGTTCCTAAGCCACTATCCATCATATCTGAGAAATTGTGGCAGTCAGGTCAAGTTCTCACTGACTGGAAAAAGGGAAACATAATCCTGTTTTTAAAAGGGGAAAAAAGAAAGACCTGGGGAACTACAGGACAGTCAGTCTCACCTCTATGTCCGGCAAGATCATGAAGCAGATCCTCCTGGAAACTATGCTAAGGCACACGGAAGATAAGGATGTGATAGGTGACAGCCAACATGGCTTAGCCAAGGGCAGATCATGCCTAACAAATCTGGTGGCCTTCTGTGATGGGGTTACAGTGTTGGTAGATAAGGGAAAAGCCACTGATGTCATCTACCTGGAATTTGTGCAAAGCATTTGACACTGTCCGACACGTCAACCCTGTCTCTAAATTGGATGTGACAGATGGACCACTCAGTGGATAAGGAATTAGATGGGTGGTAGCACTAAAAGAGTTGTGCTCAATGGCTTGATGTCCAAGCACAGACCAGTGACAAGTGTCATTCCTCGGGGGTTGGTATTGGGACCGATGCTGTTTAACGTCTTTGTCAGTGACACGGATGGTGGGATTGAGTGCATCCTCAGCAAGTTTGCTGATGACACCAAGCTGTGTGGTGTGTGTGTGTGCAGTGAGGGAGGACCTACTGCCTTCACATATGTACCAATTCTATTAGAAAGTTTGAGTAAATAAGGAATGTAAGAGCACAACTCTTTCAAGTTTAAGGGTATTCTGCTCAAGATTATTTTAATTACAAACTTAAAATTTAAAAAAAACCCACATTTATAACAGATTCATAACTTTAAACTCTTAAAAACATCTGAATGAGTAAAAATAAATTAAAAAAAATCACTCACTTTATTATATTCACCATCACAGAAGACAAAAGCATTATCCAGTTGAGTCTATACCAAAAGGAAACACACACATTAATATCCGCAATTTGATACCCATTCCAAACACAAGAAGTAACAAATTTGGTGAGAAAGCTGTCAAAATATGTTCAGCAAATACATTGGCAAGATATCTGGACATACTAAAGAAATTCAGTGAAACAAAATAGGTGCCAAATGGGGATGTTTGACAGAGTGTTCAAAAATACATTTAGACCAAAGCAGGAACACATCCAACAGAAAGATTCTCTACATAAATTATCATGAAACTATTAGAAATAATTGGACAGTGATTTCAAAATATTACTTATACTTTTAATATTATCAAAGAGCTGTGTTTTGAACCATGTGTGATTTCTTGGCGATTTAATTTTTGGCCACACAACAGCATTTTTAGACACAAGTGAAAACACTATATCCCATACTGTAAGTCAATCTGTAGTCTTTGAAACTGCATCGAGCTTCCAAATGCTTTGAAAGGCTGCTAGGGGAAATACTATGAAAGTCTGAATACTGTGAGAGGCTGCAGAGCGCAGCCCTTGCAGGGGCTCTGCCAAACAGATGCCTCCCTGCAAGGCTGGAGAGAGCCTAGATAACAAAGGCTTCATGACTGACCTCTCCAGCCGAGTATAGCGGTGTCTGCAGTCCCAGAGCCCCAACCAGCCCCTCAGTGTAGGCGTTGGTCCCTGCAGCAGTTTATCACGGTGCCGATACATGTTGGTGCCCTCCTGTGTCATGGCTAAAGGTAAATAGGTACAGAAGGACATTAGTGTTTTGTGAGTCTAAAAGGAGCAGATTAATTTCTGTACAATGAGGTATTACAGCATTTTAAAATAACATAAGGTCAATGGAAGTATCTCCAGATACTTCTTTCAATGCAGATAACCACTGCAGAAATACCTGCTCTGAACTCCAGCTGGATGGGCTGGTGAACGAGGAGGAGGGTCCGAGGTGCTGCCCTGCAGAGCTACCTGTTCACACCCTTCACATGCATGGAATTCAATTTACCATTTGTTAATGTTTCTCAAGAAATATACACTTTATAACAGATAAAATCAGAGCAAGACAAAGCAGACTACTCAGAAAGGAGACTAGAAGAAGCCAGGTGGCACATACACATAGAAGACAATGCTCTTCAATGTCAAACCGTTCTTCTCATTCGGTCAATACAAAAGTAAATAGTACCGCATGTTAATTCTCTTGCTGTGGATAAAGCACCAGTGTAAACCAGCAGCACTGGTAGCAGGATACCAGGGCACCTTACTTCAGCCCAGATTTGCACCCCAGCTAGATGCTTACATCTTGGGCACGCACTGAAACCTAGAGTGCCTGCTCAGATCAAGTTGAAACCCAAGGCTCAGAGTACCTGGGGTTAAAAGCTGGCCCACTTGAAGTGTACAGAAATATATTAATTGACTTTACTAGGGCCTATTAGAATCTACAAAGGTTTCAATAGTGCATTGATCTGGGCCTCTCATTAGGGCATTGAGCCAAGTAAATAATATTTGTCGTAAGTTTGCTCTCAAAAAATTGTTGATTGTTTTAAAAACATTTGTATGTACACATCATGGAATTCCCCCATTATTATCCTAAATCAAAGAAACACACCCTGAAGTTGAGGCAGTAGAAGGTAAGATTTGTGGTTGCCCTTAACTCCTGGCAAGCTCATTCCTTACACTTGAAATGAATATCTGAGAAAGCCCTCTCCTGCACAGACAAGCTTTTTCCTAGTGCAGAAAGATAAATTTTCCTGAACAACCAAAAAGAAAAAGGCACAGAGAGATAGCTTAAACAGCCCATAACTCCATTTATTAAACTGTGATGAGAACTTTCCAGAAAAGCCTCGTCTGGTGCATACTATTACTTCTCCTTATTAATATCCATATCCCCAAGGGTTGTCTCCAGCTCCCTCACTTTCCCTCCCCAGTGCTGTCCTAGGCTGCTGGTGGGCTCCTGTACTCCCCCATGGATGAGGCAGGTTCTGGAGCAGGGCAAGGAAAAGCTCCAACCTCTGCTGGAGTAGAAAGTGGGGGAAGTTGTGTGGCTGTCTTTAGTTTTGGGCAAAACATTCCAGTTTTGGACAGCACCCTAAAGAATACATGCCAGCATAGGTAAGTGGTTTTACTTATTGCAAGCTCCATTCTGGTGGGCTCCTGTACTCCCCCATGGATGAGGCAGGTTCTGGAGCAGGGCAAGGAAAAGCTCCAACCTCTGCTGGAGTAGAAAGTGGGGGAAGTTGTGTGGCTGTCTTTAGTTTTGGGCAAAACATTCCAGTTTTGGACAGCACCCTAAAGAATACATGCCAGCATAGGTAAGTGGTTTTACTTATTGCAAGCTCCATTCTCTCAAAGGATCATGGTTTCTACCTCTGAACTATACCTTTTGGAATTGGCTATAGAGCTTTAAGATAGGCAATCTTTGCAGGACAAATGAATATACTAAAAAATTACTATCAACAATGCAGACTGAGTTACCAAAATGGGAATTTTTTCTTCTACGTGAGCTCTTTAAATTTAATGTCCCGTTAAACAGTATTAACTTTTAAGTTGCCATAAAATCAATTAATTGTATTTATTAATTTGTTTTAATTACCAAGCACAGATAAGCATATGTCCCACTTAGCCTGGGAAAATCTGAACGCACACCTGCTCTGACAAACAGTCTTTAAAATGAGACGTGAGGAAAATATTTGAATTACATTTCCCTGTTCCAACATACCATTTTTAAAAAGCACTTTCAACACTGAACTAGGCCTTTACAGTTAAGGCATTTTACAAGATGATACTGAGCTATGTTTCCTGTCTATGAAGAAGGCACCAGCATATAAAATGGTAGTGAATTTGCATTACCTCCAATCCATCATTCTTTGAGTGCGCAGGAAAAACTGTGAGACCTGCTGCAACAAAGCACAGCCTTGTGTTGACAGATTCTTATTTAAGTGACTGTGAATACAACAATTCCACAAATAATTTGTCAAGTGTGTGGCTGAACTAGCTCTGAACCCTGATAAATACCAACTCTCCTCACTGCTACAAAGGCATGATGTTCTGTGTGCGGGCAGTGAGTAACAAGCACCAGGATTTAACAATCGATGCTACTATATTTCTCTTTTCTTTGTGGTTAAAAAAAACCTTGAAGGGTGGCTCTTTCAGCAGTGTTAAGTACTAGTGGTGGCTATGCCTTGCAAATCTAAGTAATACACTGCAGGCTGAGGTGGAGGGAAATAGAACACTGCATCCATTTTTAGCTGCATTTAAAACATATGGTTTATGTTCCCCGGTGAAAAACTGTCTTTACTGTATAGTTAGCAGACTCTTGTTTAATACCGGCTATTATTAAATGGACCTCTTTCAAGTTATGATAATAGGACATCTACTTTGCTGCATTTTGCATCCTAAGGCATACATTCGGGCTGGGATAATTCAAGAGAACGGTCTCTTTTAGGAACAATAAGGCAAACTCTAGGGGAACACATGTACATATTAATAGAGGAAAAAACCCCACTCCTTCCAGGTATTCAATCGAAAACGAGATTGCATTTTTCTATCATGTAGTGCATTCTAAAGGTGTTATGGATGTGCGAGGAAAAAGAAATCATTTTTAAAGAAATGTAAATCTAATCAGTCTGGAAGCTAGCAATATATACATAAATGTCTCTCGCAGACATAATTTAGTATGCATTATTAATTTATTTTTCATAAAGCTTTCCAGCTACAAAAAGGATAAGTGGAAATGTGCACCCACATTGATGATAATGCTCATTTGTCAGGCAGGAGTGAACATATTAACAAATTTCCCCCCTTCCTAAAATCCCAACCTAAAGGATGTTCAGAATCTTCTTTGCAGAAAGACCAGACATGACTATTGCAAACAAGATTATTCCAGGCATTTTAATAAAGTACCAACCTTTAATGGGACTTGAACTTCAGCATGCTGTGTGCAAAGCAAAACTGTTACAAACTCTGGACAGCAAAAATTTATAATCGTGTAAGTCGACTATATTTATACGTTTTACTATAAAATACCAATGCCTACAGAAATATGTGTGATACTATTAACTAGTCCCAATGTAAAATGCTAATTATTTATTGTTTATAAAGCGATTTCAAATAATGCAGAACTCATACACCAGTGCCATCATGATTTTCCAGTCATTAACTTAACCAGAATTTGCATTTTGGGACTATAGCCAGTGACTTACATGCACTACTTAAGTCATTTTTCAAACACCCTGTCCCATCTTAATCTATTCATCATTAATCACATTTGGTCACTTTACATACAGAACACTATTCAGATGAAAGATAAAAGAAATACATTAATAAAATTAAAGCTAGAGTGAATACTTCAAAATATAAAGGTAGTAGAGGAATATGGTTATCAAAGCAATTTAAACATTATGCCTATTAAAGTAGACTTGTCTGAGCAAAAGTTCTGAGAGTTTTTTTGAGGGTTTTTTTCCTGTAATGGAAAGGGGACTTAGAAAACCACCTTTGTACTTTATCCCTCCCAATCATCTTTAATTGTGTTTACAAAGTGAAGAGAAGATACTCGAATGCTGTACCTTTTATGAAATAGGAGAAGAATATATTGATGGTTGTTTACTTGTCAATACAGCTACAATTTTAGATCTGTGAGTAATCTTAAACTTGTGGAACTGGCTTGCAATTACAGGCTCTGTTTATCTGAAAAGATCCAGTGCCCCGACTCCTGCATCTGGCTGACCTATGCTACCTTAAATCAATCACCCCACAGAAGCCTTGCATCCTCCGTGCGTGGGTCTGGGGCACCACAGCCCGAGAGGAACTGGAGGTTTCCTGTGAAAGGAGTTTTGTTGCCTCTGCCTTGCACCTTCCACCTCAGTGATTATACATCCACCGCGGTACACCGACGTTAGTGAGTGGGTGAACAGAACGAACCCTGCAGCCCCTACGTTCTGGAGATCTTTGTATTCGCAGCGTGGGTTTAGCACAGGCAACAGCAGCTCTCCAGCAGTATTCCTTCAGCTGCTGTACCTCTCGCTTTCTGGAACTACATCTTGGTCCAGAAATTAATTTTCTGTTCCCACTGTGCCTTTGATTTTTGTAGATTGCTGACCGACTGTCAGACAGCAGGAGTTGCAGCAGGCTTTTTTACAATACAGAACACTCTTCTGTTTTTAAAATGGAGTGAGACCACTAAGCAATTTTCTAAAAAAAACCAAAAATCACAAGGCTTCATCAAACACCACTTTAATCCATATTTTACAGCACTGAAAGTAGTTCCGTGATATTTGGTGGTTTTTGTGAAATAATGAAATAATTTTCTGATTTCTGTCTAGTTCC
>NW_010236779.1:126990-131539 GCF_000690775.1 Eurypyga helias
TCTCCAAGGACTGAACCCAGAAGCACTGGGGTATATCCTTTGCTCTCACCCTTATAACCTTTAGTTATCAGCTGTATTTAGGGCTGATGTGTCCCTCTGCTGTGGTTTGATGCAGTTTATCAGAGGAAAAACCCTTTTAACTCAGGTTTTGTTCCATTTACCAGGATCTGACCCTACGGAACCTTTATGAACAGAAAGAACAGATACATACACTATTTTCTTATAGACTGCACCAGTTCCAATATGCTGTTATTCTACAGGCATATTAATAGTAATTCTCTAAAAAACAAAACATAATTTTACCTGAGTGCAGAAACATGCCCACAGAACAGAAAAGATGTTTCTTAATCTGTGATGAAATGCTACTTTTAAAACGACAGTATTTCTCATTTCCAGAGTGAAGTTCATCTATCATTCATAGTTTTCCAGCCCATAATCTTGCCTCTGTGATTGTTAACAATTCCACAATATTTCTAGTACTTTTTATCTCTAAGCTTCACATGTAATTGTACCCGTAAGAAATTAAAAAAAAATTGAAAAGTAGTAATCAAATGTGCTCAATTGTTACTTACTGTACACTTGTCATTATCCTGGAATTGGTTTTCAAAGCAAAATTAAGGAGCTACCAACAATATCGTCAGTAATCCACTCACTGTTTATACAACGGGATGAAGGTGAACACTACCAAGCAATACTGCACAGCACCAACGATGTTAATCTCTACCCACTGAAAATGTCCATCTGCTACAGCAAAACCCCTTTTCATTTGTTTCACACAATTCTTAAATTGCAAAGGCACTAATAATTCTGTAAAGAACATTACTGTATATATTGATGTAAATGGAGAACTCTTGAAGATTACTTGATTTAAAACATCGTATCTGGGCAATTGGATCCTTTGTTGACAACACTGTCATGGAAGTTATGGGATTTTGGTGGTGTTTTTTTTTTTTTTTTAAATACTTTTTCATTATGTAGTTTTCAGCCTCAACAGCAAAATACTTAATTGCATCTATGCCAGGTGTTTCATTAATCCTGCTAGCTGTTAGACAAACCCTGCAGGAAAACAGAAGACAACAGCCTCTCTCTCTGCTTACTCTCCTCCCCAGCCCATGCTTGCCTCCTCCCCTTCCATTCCCCTATAGGAGCTGGCTGATGGCAGAGCCACTTTGTTGAACTTGAAACTATAGAAAATTCCATGCTTAGTCAGAAAATGTGGAAAACCAGCAGAGGTAAGTATGAACTGTATTTCCCCTGCTGAGATTTAGGATGAAATGTCCAAATACCTGGAATTTAGAGACAATCACTTTTGAAGATGGACTGACCTGCTCTAAGCAGAGGTGCTAAGGAATGTTTAGCCTTCACATTGACACAAACGTTCTTAAAATTCCTCTGCTAACAGGGGTTATAGACTAGGCTTTTTGGAGTGGGGATAAGTAAAGCAAGAGAGATCTGGGAAAGAAGTAGCACTTTTTCAGGCTTTGTCCACTGTATTAGATCAAAGAGTCTTGTGAACCAACATCTTCAGTGTGGCCAGCAGGTCGAGGGCGGTGATTCTGCCCCTGTACTCTGCTCTGGTGAGACCCCACCTGGAGTGCTGCGTCCAGCTCTGGAGCCCTCAATATCAGAAGGATATTGACCACTTGGAGCGAGTCCAGAGGAGGCTACGAAGATGATCAGAGGGCTGGAGCACCTCTCCTACGACGAAAGGCTGCGAGAACTGGGCTGGTTCAGCCTGGAGAATAGGAGGCTCCAAGGAGACCTCATTGCAGCTTTCCAGTATCTGAAGGGGCTACAAGGGGACTGGGAGAGGAATTTTTACAAGAGCCTGTAGCGACAGGACAAGGGGTAATGGGTTTAAATTGAAATCAGGGAGGTTTAGATTAGATGTCAGGAAGAAATTCTTCACAGAGAGGGTGGTGAGGCACTGGAACAGGTTGCCCAGAGGTGTTGTGGATGCCCCATCCCTGGATGTCTTCAAGGCCAGGCTGGATGTGGCTCTGAGCAACCTGGTCTAGTGGAAGGTGTCCCTGCCCATGGCAGGGGGGGTGGAACTGGATGGTCTTTAAGGTCCCTTCCAACCCTAACCATTCCATGATTCTATGATTCTATGATCTTTGTTCACAGGAGGAGCTGAGAAAAGGTACTAGATTTACCGTGAAAACAGGAGAAAGTTGCTTAGACTGTGAGGCTGAAGGACCCAGTGATGCACAAGAATCTTTGTCTTCCAACTGCAATCTGGGAAAGTAATTTCTGACACCAGAACCCTGCGGATCACTTTTTCCTTTATGAACTTTTTTTTTAACCTCTTTCCTTTTGGTGCTTGTAGTGGCTTTATTTACTTACCACATTCTCAGAACCATGCATGGCTCAGGTTGGCCACCACAGACCAGTATGTATAACAGTGTCCCTCTAGAACCCAACCTGAAACAAGCCAAACGCTTACACTCAAGGACAAAACCATAAAGTGATAAGAGATAAAGAAATAAAGAAAGCAGAGTGATCAAAACAAACAAACAAACCAACCTCAACAAAAAAAGGAAGTTTATGATATAGGAACAGAAAAACTATAGATTACATTTTGTCCTGACTATAAAATACCAGAAGCAATGTCCTCCCCTTCCAGAGAAGAGACACTTCATGCATGTTGTCTTTGCACCACTACAAAAATCATGCAATGACCCACTAAGAGGTGAATTCCATCAGTGTCTCAGTGCCTGCCCTCCATGGATGAATACGAAAAGACGTTTAAAATATATTTAGTACAAAGCCTGGGAGTAATTTCTTCTGAATTTGCAAGTAAATTATTTTCCAAGTCACTTAGAGAAGTTTGACCAGTTTTTACAGCTAAACCAGAAACAGATAAAGAAGTTCAAGGTCTCAGGGATCTACTGCTTTGCTACACTATAGACTTCATAGAAAACTGAACAGTAGGACAGGCTTGGGCTTCTTTTTCTTTCCTATGGTTGAATATTCTATCTGCAGTCATCTTGCTCGGCAACTAAATCCAAGTCTGCAAGGGATGATGAAGGGTGTATTATAGCCGCATTGTTTTGTCTTTGCTGGGGATTGAGAATGATGTATTTGGGATTCAGCTGGTGTATTTACAGTAGTTTTAGTGACCCATAAAACAATGGATCTATATTTTGAAATATTTACAAGAGTAGCAGTCAAGAGTTCTTTATCTACAATACTTTTTAATACTTCTGTCTCCTCCTTTCTTGTCACCTTTTTTTCATCTTGGTTTCCTTGTTGTTTTTCAGCTCTATTATTATCTGTTGACTATGATACTGTGCTAATGACTGACAACGTATATAAAATACAAGGCATTCATAAGCGTGGAGTTTATTTTTTTTAAATAACAAATAAAAAAATGAGATGTATCAAATCATCCATGCATCAAATACATTCCCACAATGACACAAATTTTTTCCCATTCTCAGAACAGAGACACTTGGCTTTAGGACCAAATTCCAGCAACTGGTTGCACCTAAGCCTGGCTCAGGATAGCCGTGGGCCAAGAAAGCAAGCTAAACAGAAAAACAGCTCTTTTGTTTCAATTCTAATCTGAGGAATGATTAATTACGTTGGTTTTAAAAGGCTCTTTATGACAGTGGGCATTCTGGTCCCGTGCACTATGTCATATATGCACACCACATCACGGTAACACTGTGTAAATGCCAACAATCCCAGCCCTGCCGGGAGCTCTTCTCGAGCAGAATATGATTAGAGGCAGCATATCCTGGTTCCCATGAAGGGCTAAATCCTGAAGTCTCTCAGCTCATATCTCTATAGTCTGTCACAGGTCCTGTGGTCCATTTGGAGGCTGGACAGCTGATGATACAACCAAAGAAAGGGGGAGAGGTATCCTAAAAGAAATCTGTCATTTTCAGCTTAGAATTAACAAACAGAGTCAATTAATTTTTCAACCTGCCTCTTTTCTCAAAAGATAAATTCCTGAATTAGGAATAAAAGCAGCAATAATTCCCCTCCACTTCCTACCAGAGATCCTCCGCTTAGAAACTTCCCTTACTACTTTACATAAACATATGCCAACTTTCATAGACTGCCTACTTGAACTTGCCAAGGGAAATGAGACTTAGTTTCCAGGCTAAATATCATATGGAATAAAATTCCAGGACAAAATTCAGGCAAAATAATTCTCTACAACAAAAAATTGAAGCAGCACTTTATAACTTCTATCATCGGTAGCAGTGGTGCAATATTCCAATTCTTATAAACAGAATAAGGAAGGAATAGGAAATACAAAGAGACAGAAAGGTTTAACTTAAATGTCAGACATACTTTCTTTCTCCATAACCTCAGAGCCAGAGATGGACTAGCAAAAATCTGCCCAGCAAAAGAAAACAGCAAGAACTGTTTACATTTTTTTGTTTGTTTGTTTCATTGGCCTTTTTGTTTTATTCTTCCTAAGCAAGACAGTGGTGTTGGAGGGGTTGGAATAGAATGAATCAAAAACCAGTGATGGTCTAGGAATTACCAAAAGCCAAAGGCAACATTTTGTTGGTTGTTTTTTTTTTTTGGGGGG
>NW_010236780.1:0-1434 GCF_000690775.1 Eurypyga helias
GGCCCCGCAGCGCCTCCGCCAGCTGGTGCTTCCCCGCCTCCCCCTCGGCCGAGCGGCGATTCTGCTGTGTCAGCACGGCCCCTGCTGCCCGGCCTTGCCCCTGTCGGCGTGTATCCGGGCTGTATGCACCGCTGCTGGGCAGTGACATGGGCTGTTTCCATGTAAATGCTTTTCCCTGCGTTTATCCTTGCTTACGCCTGCGTTCAGTTCCTTCTGTTGTAACTTGCTTAGCTGGTTGTGCACAGTGCCCTTCCTTCGAGTCACCTGTGGTGCTGCAAGTGGTAACTGGCACCGGCAGAAACCCACCTTGTCGGTGTCTACCTTGCCTTCCTGCCTGCAAAAATGAGGATAGGTAAAAGGGGAAGAAGGGCATTAGACGGGCTCTTTAACTGACTTCTTGTGGTTCTATGGACGTGCGTATCTTGCTTCTTCTGTTCTTGCTGTTGCCTTAAGTGCTTGTGGCTTGAAGTTTTTCAGATGTCTCGTGAAAAAAGAGCCATGCTAAACATCTGGCTGGTGGTGTTCCCTTAAGAATTAAACTGTGGGACTTGCTTGCCTTCAAGGAGAAGTTCACTCACAAAGGGGATGTGAACCGAAAAGCGTGGTAAAGTTCTGTCGTTGGCACAACTCTCCTTTACTCAGAGAACAGCGTTTTCTGCCCAATAGTAACTTACTGCTAGAAATCCAGATGCTCTCAGCCCACAGCAGGCTGTGTTGGTGTTGGAAAGCACAGGGCAGCACACGCAGGCTGTAAGGCAGCGTTTTAGAGCCCACGATTCAAGATGGCAGGTGTGCACTATGGTGCGAAAACCTTTCACCATTGGGTTTTTCTCATAAACATACTGCAGTGAACTTTTAGAGTGCCTGTGCGTAACTCTGCCTTCATAGTCAGTAGTGAGACAACCGTAGTGGATTTTACAAAATTAAATGGAAGGCAGGGTGGTAAACAACAAGAAGCTTCCTGACACCGGAGTTTTGCAACCTGTGGTGTTTTCACCTGTGAAGCAAAGTGCTGTGACTTGGTTAAAGGCTGATCTTCCCCCCAACTCCGGGTTAAAAGGTTTCTACTAAATTTTTTGGATGTTTCAAATGCTCTGTACTGGGTTTGTGTGTCAGGGCTTTGGTAGCCGGGGGGCTACAGGGGTGGTTTCTGTATATGCAAGCGCAACAGCCCTGCAGACCCCTAGGTCAGGGGAGAAGAAGGGGCAGGATGTGCTCCAGGCACCAGAGCAGAGGTTCCCCGGCAGCCCATGGTGAGGCCGGCTGTGCCCTGCAGCCATGGAGGGTGATGGGGGAGCAGAGACCCCTCTGCAGCCTGGGAAGGGCCCCATGCCAGAGTAGGCAGCTGCACCCAAAGAAGCCCATGACTCTCAGGTCAGCCTGCACTGGAGCTGTCTGCTCCTGAAGGAAGGCACGTCCGTGGAAGGGGGCACC
>NW_010236780.1:1570-51871 GCF_000690775.1 Eurypyga helias
CGCAGGTTGGAGAAATCCCTGGAGGACCGTTTCCCGTGGGAGGGACCCCACGCTGGAGCAGGGGCAGAGTGTGAGGATCCTCTCCTGAGGAGGAAGGAGCAGCAGAGACAATGTGTGATGGATTGACCCCAACCCCTGTTCCCTGTACCCTTGAGCTGCTTGGGGGGAGGAGGGAGAGAAATGGGGAGCAAAGCTGAGCCCGGGAAGAAGGGAGGGGTGGGGGGAAGGTGTCTTAAGATTTGGTTTTAGTTCTCTTCTGCTGTTTGATTGGTAATAACTTAAACTGATTTGCCCGAGTCTGTTTTGCCCGTGATGGCAATTGCTGAGTGATCCCTCAAGTGATCCCCGTCCTTGTCTCAACCCATGAGCCATCTGTTACGTGTTCTCTCCCCTGCCTAGCTGAGGAGGGCAGCGACAGAGTGGCTTTGGGGGTACCTGGCCTCCTACCAGGGTCAACCCACCACAAAGCTTTTCTAGTAGTAATTCAGCACCTGTTAGTACTCGGAACTTGATACGTATGTGTGAGGGGTGGAGAAGTGCATGCTGTAACTTATTTCCAGTATGTTTTCGGAAGCTGTAAACAAAACTGGCCTTTTCTTTTAGATGTTAATGTTGACTAGGTGGGGGTGGGAATATGTAGATACACAGAAGGGGGATAAATTTCTGATTGCAGGAATGTAACCTAGTTTGGATGTCATAGTATGTGATAAGGGTTTGTTGTTTGTTCTTACGAGTCCTGAAAAACTGAGAGCGCACCTTAGGGTGGCCATATCTCCAAAATGAAAGTGTAGGAGAGTTCTGCCTGGTCCTGATCTACCTAAGGAACAGTGGGATCAGGGCAGCAGATCCGTGACAGCTGGATGCGGAGCAGTTGTCCGATGCCTGCCGGGAAAGGGAATTGGGAAGCCCAAGGAGACGCCTTCTCACCATGTGAGGAAGCAGGTGTGTTTGAAGGATGCCGAGTGTGGGAAGAATCGTCGGGTTGTATGCTGGCGGTGACTGGGTCTGTTGTGTGGGTAGATCCACGTTTAAAGTGCACACTGGTGGTGATGGTAGCCTGGAGTCTTCACGCTACACACTTGCCCACAGACATCAGGGACAGGCGTTGGAAAGCAGCTTTTTGAGGAGGAAAACATGCGTTTTGAAGTGTCTAATGGCTTGGTTTTGTACACTTGGTTCCATAATATATATGGGGGGAAAAAAATAAAGGGGAAGAATTAGAGACACGGCAAATCCAAATGAACTGTAATTTTAGGGAGGCCACTGGGGAGGATAGCTATGAGATACAGCCTCGACAAAAACTACTGGATTCCAGCAGGTCCATCCGGTTTGGTTTCTGCTACCACCTGTCTGTCCCTCTCTCCCTCTTCACTGCACTTCTCTAAACAAGCACTGGAAAATGAAGAACTGGATTATTCTTTCTGAATCTAGAATATTTTCCCAGTCAAGCAAGGAATAATGTGGCTGTTTATCTTAACAATGAGGTGGTGTTTGTGACTGCAATTCCGTGTTGTTCAACCAGGCGTTTTTCTTCAGTGGTTTTGTTTGCAGCTATAATCCTAACATTTCTAGTTCAGTGTTTTTCAAGATGAATTTTGGTATTTCTTTTTAGAAACTTTGTAGAAACTCTCCTTCCTTTGTTCATAACCCTTTTAGGTTAATTGTTTCTTTTACAAAACGCTGATTTGACATCAGCAAGCCGTTGGTTAGTGTTTTGTGTCTGAGCTGTATCAAAGCACTCTTCAAGTTAAATACCTGAACTGGCAGGAAGGAGGTGAACAGCTCGGTGTCCTGGCTTTCAGTCATTGCTGGAGTGTCAGTCCTTGCTCCTCCTGAGTAGTTATGTTGGCTATTGAGAAGGTACCTGGAGTCAGCTCCCTTCTTGGAAGGACATCACTTTTCCCTGATGACTGTCTGCTGAGGAATAGGGGAGTTGAAGTCCTTTGACAACCTGTGATGGTTTTGACTGAGTTCCTCATACACGTTGTATATCGCTGCAGAGTCTCTTCCAGTTACCTGGATCACTTGAGGAATGATGGGTATGTTTTCCCTGTACAGATAATCTAAATTTATCTGACCAAAGAGATTCACAAGTGTGACTGAGAATTATGTACAGACTGCCACAAAGTGAAATGAAGCAATTTTGTTTGAGAAGCAGAAGAAATCCGAGAGAACTGGAATTCTGAGGCAGTTGTGATAGCTCTGTGTTTAGCAGAATTATGTCAAGGTCTGTTCAGCTTAACCCTTTGACTTTTCTGATGATTTTCCTGCGACCGACAGTTTTCATTTCAGGGTATAATTACTACAAAACTGTAGTAAATTAATCCGCAAGGGAGAAAGGGTTATCAAAACTGGAGTATGTACAAGAGTAAGCGACAGTTCTGTGCACAGCCACAATATTAAACGGTGCCTCATAGCACAGAGCTTTATAAAATGTGAGTTATCAGCGTTTTCCTTCACGGGTCACATCCCTCGAGCTGTACTGTGAGCAGTCTCTGTCCTGTTTGTCTCTTTCAGCATTCTTTTTTTTCCTACAGTAGTTGTTTGGATGGAAAAGTTAGTGTGAGGCAAGTATTTAGATATTTTTAGTAGCCTAATCGGATGAGCACATGTCCTTCTGAAAAAGTATGTGTGGGGAAGCAACTGTCTCTGGGCATTTGGAAATGGGGGAGAAGGTCGAAAGGCTCTCAGCAGAACAGCTGCATCCACTGACCACTGTTGGAAGCACTGCACTTGCAGGGAGGGGAAGGGTTCCTACATTAAACATCCTAAATATGTATTTGGGGTAGAGTAACAGTAATAGAGATGAAAGCTTTCTTACTTGCTCTGACACTTGCAGGGAAAAATCAGTGCGTATGGTTGGTAAAGGCTGTGCCTCAATCCGTGTGTTTTTGAGACGTGTCTCTGAGAAGCATTGTGGCCTTGAGGCAGCCGTGTTTCACCAGAGGACTCCACGTCCAACTCCTGGTCTTTAACGAGTAAAACAGTGTGTGAAATGGCAGCTGGGATGGAACAAACAAATGGTTTGTTGTCACTGAATAATGGGCTACTCTGCTCCCACACTTGTGACTCCAGTTCTTCGTCAGGAGTACAGTCGATTCCAAGCTGCTAGGAAGGAGTACAGATTGAAGCTAAACAAATGCCTGCAGGCTGATTTACTTGCTGGAAGATGGTTAATACTCATCGGCATCTACATATTAACCCCCATCCTCACTAACGCGGTGCTTTGGGAGATAAATATATGGTTGACGTGGTTTCATCTGATTAAAATAACACTTCTGCCTCTGTGGCCCCAGGGCACCTTTGTGGTGCCCCTTACTTGAGTAGCTCCTCTTCTACTGTTACTCTTGTTCCTCTGTGCTCCTCGCACCTTTTCCTCCCTCTTCCTGTTACTGTCCATGTCAGGAATGCAAATACAAAACTAAGTTACAAGTAATCCTGCAAATAAGTGTTTTTTTAGTTTGTGGGGTTTTTTTAACACCATCAAGCTGTGAAACCTTGTGTGCTGAATTATCTGTTTCCAAGGAGTGGAAAATACAGTTTCACCGATTAGCAGCTTGTGTGCCAATAAGTAATTAAACTTATAATGAGGGGTACGCAGTGGATAGTGTTAGCATGTTAGCAGCTCAAGCTTGGTGTCAAGGAGAAGCATAGGTTCACTCTGACCGTGCTGCGGGATCTGCTTGCGTATTATGAGGCTGTAAGCACAAGCATGCTCCCTGTAACAGGAAAACGTGGCTTTTCAGGGTTTGTGCAATTAGATGATGCAATCAAGCCAATCTTGAGACTCGCCATCACCTCCAGTTCCTCTGTCCCTGTTCCATCTGTGCGGTCCAGTCCCTTCTGCCCCCTTGGACCAACCTCCCGTGTAGTTGGATGTCTCTGAAAGCTGCATCCTTGCTGCCCTGGAGGGGTTTTGGCATATTAGGTTTTTGGCATGTTAGCAAGGTGAGTCAGCTGGAGTGAACTGATTATTAAAAAAATTATAAACCGAGTTGAAAGTAATCACGAGGGTGTCTTTCAAAGGTTAAAGCAATCACAAGTCTTTCACAGGTGATTTCAAGCAATTAAAGCAAAGCTAAAATGAGACCAGAGGCAGTAATTTGTGGTGTGTTTGGCCTCACGTGCGTGCTGTGTCTTTTCAGGTGAGGATGAACAATCTACCGAGATGGCTGCACGGTGGGAAGATGAGAAGGTGACTGAAGCTGCCTCAGATGGTTTTGTTGCTATTAAAATCGACACCAAAAGGTTTGAATCTGTTCTAATCCTGTTTCTTATGCAATCTTTCGTTGTCAGTGATGAGAGAGAGGCTGATCTGGAAGGTAGTCTGAATACAAGGTTCCAGCACATAAATGAATTCAGGGCTCCTGAAGCCACTAGAGCCTGAGAAAATCCCAATTTGACTGTTGTGTTCTGCAGAATATTCATTGCGTATTTCAGCCTGTATTGCATTACTGGTAGGAGAATGCTTGAGGTTGCCCTTTTTCAACAGGAAGAGCTACAAAAGTTACGTAAAAAAGCTGGAATCTAAAGGCACGTACGCTCGGGGCAGTTCTTGATTTGTCAGCTTACATGACAAATTTCAAAACTCCAGTGAATTCAGAAAGAGAATAATCTGTAAAGCCCTGGAGAAAAATGTGTGTGTGTGTTGTGGCACACACAATAGAGAAGCACTGGAGCTACTGGGTAAATTACTCAGCTGTTTTTGTTACGTGTAAGTCTTCCAGTTCTTCACACTTCCATGTGCAGAAAGTGCGTGGACATTTCCAAAAATGGTGGTATTGTGAAATGCTTTATAGACATTTTATTAGACTGACTATATTATTTGCACTCAATAGACTCAAAGTCTTTTTTTCCTGAATTGCTGCTTAGCCCCGTTTCCCTAATCTTATCTAGTCGATGGTGACAACCAGGCATTGTCACCCTGTCGACACTTGTGCAAAATGTTAATGAGAAGATGCAGTGCAAACTTGCTTTTAGTGCTCTCTCAAGTATTTAAATAGCTTAGTGTGTGGCAGGATGGTTATTTTTATGATGAAAGACTTAATCTGCTGTTGTTGCAAAGTGATTGCTCCTCTTAAACGAATCCTTTCTTTTAAACAGTGAAGCATGCCTGCAGTTTTCTCAAATTTGTATCCTTTGAGATCAGTTTAGATGCTGCATTGTGATTACAGACAATTGCTCTTTACAAATTAATACTGTCCTTAAGACAAATATTTACAAGCTACATTCTTAAAAATGTAGGCACAAAAATAAGCCATGAACTGTGTGGTTGAAAGATACCATCTATGTGTCCAACTTACTGTCAGCTCTTGGAGAAGGTGAACAGCTGTCAGATCCACAGGTATGGAGGTGGGAAAACATCTGCCTGCCTTAAAGAGGTCGCTGTTCACAGCTCGGGCATTCTGTATGATGCTGAGAAAGGGAACCCAGTGCCTGGATTTTCTTAATGCTGTAAAGAATTCATTAGTGTCTAGATAAGACGTTGTCTCAAACTAGAACAAAATCTTTGAAGTCAAAGCATACTCGATTGTTGAGTATGAGTGTGTTTGTTGGAGAGAAATATTTTGGCTTAAACCGTTTCAAAGAAAAGAAGTAAAACTGGTCAGTGTATGTGATGTTTTCCAGCATTTTTGTTAGCATCTTTTTTCCTTCCTCCCTTGGCACTGACTACTGGCAACTAGATGGCGATCGAATATTGGGCTTGAAGGTTCTGTAGGAAGGACTTCTGCTTTTCCTTTGGAAGTTAGTTTAGAATCTTTTGTCGTGTTCTGCCCTTAACTGTTGCTGTGCAGATCCTGTCGTGTGCGTTCCATCCAGTTTTTTTATAGGAGACAATGGAATCCCTTTGGAAGTAATTGCTGGCAGTGTTTCTGTTGAGGAGCTCGTTACCAGAATCCACAAAGTTAAGCAGGTAATGCTAGCTGACAGACTGGATCTTTCCGATTGAGGCGGGTGTGCTCACACGCTCAAGACGAGATCTCCCTGGCCCTTAGCACGTGTCATGGGGAAGTAGGAATTATCGGTTCTGTAGCCTTCCGACAACAAAATCCGCAAAACTAAACCCAGTACACAAGTTGAACGGGCTGGAAAGCACACTGCTTTCACGGATTGTTTCAGATCACCTGCGTAACAGCCACAGTATTGAAGGAATGTGTCAGGAACTCTAAACTGGAATGACATAAAAAGTCATTGAAAGTGTGGAAAATAGTCAAAGTTTCATAGGTGTGTTGTGTGGTGTTTTTCCCCCAAATTTCTTAGATGCACACAGTGAAAGGGCAGCCTTTGGAAAATGGAAGTCCGTCACCTGCTCCTTGTCCCTCCTCTCAATCTGATGGTGCTCCGGAAAATACGCCGTCCGGAACAGTGGAGTTTGGTGACTCTCTGTCTGAGACGATAAGACCTTCCGCTGGCAATGGTTAGTGCTTTCACACAAACGCTCGCTGACTTGCTATCAAAACTGTTCTCCTTTTTGGAAGTTGTGACCTGATGGTATATTGAGTGGACTCGTTGAAGAAAAACTTGGGTATCCCAGAATGCTTCTTGCAAGGCTAGAGGAAAGAACAACTTGCCATTCTGCTCCGTTTCAATGAGTGAGAAACCTATGGGTCATGATACAATAAAAATTGTGTACGCTTTCTTTACATAGGATTAAATCTAAAAAACTTCTTTGGGTTAGTAGCCTGAAAGCAAATTGTTGGGGGTGGGGCAAGTCTGAATAGCAGAACCTCCTATCTCCTTGAGATACACTAGTTGTTGCAAATTCTGGCCAATAATACTAAACATAATTTTTTAATGATAAGAAATACACATTTTTCTCTGATGCATTGCTTTCTTTTAAACCATGTGAAGATGGAGCAAATTCAGGTCAGGCAAGCCAGGAAGCAACTAATTCTTCAGGTGAGCAAGTGAGTGATGCTCAGCCTGTGAATGATCTTACACTCAGAGTAGAAAGGTAAGTCGTCTTCTGCTGACTTCCTAATGTATTGCCTTTGTTTCTCAGAAGGCAGTTTTGTTGGGGTGGGCGGGGGTTCTTGGATAAACAGGCTTAATTACAGAATTTCTGGTACTTATTTTGGTGTTATCTGGCGAACGTTTACGTGGGCTGGTTTTTGTTCAGATGTCTGCGACAATGCTAGGGCTGATAGAAAACCAGCTTTTCAATTAATGTCATTTTTCACATACTCTGAAAGAAAAGGATAGCCTGGAAAAATAAAAATGTTCTCCTGATAATATAACCTGAATAGAGACAGTGTTTGCTGCAAAATTTCTGAAGGAGTTAAAACATTGAACTGAAAACACTTGAAACTGAGGTAATAAAGTGCTAACCTAGATTCTGTACAGACATGCCACCTTATTTCTTTTTCTTGTCTGTCTGATGACTCTCTGTAGTCTAGGCGTATTGAAAAAGCCAGAGGAATCCTATTCTGAGACTCCTCTTTTGATCAGTGAGCCGTAACGAGGTCTGAGCGATGCAAGTGCTGGTATCTTAAGTATAGTGACCAGAAGCATCTGGTTCAGTACATGGTTTGTTCATTAAATAGGTTGGTTTTAAGTACAAGATTTAGGGTGTAAAATGTTTTTTTAGAATCTGTAAGACTAATGCTATCTGTGATACTCTACCCAAACCAGCACATAATAAATAGGATTCTTTATACTGCCAAAATACATTTTTTAACTTTTTGACGTTTAATTTGTTTTCTCTGAAAGGTGTTGAACAATAAGTATAATTTTTACTTACTACTGATGTCATGTTTTAATTGATAAGAACAAATCATAAGAAAATACAGCCAGTATTTTACTATAAATACAAAAATTTTCTAATTTTGCATTGATCTTGCTGTAGACAAACTATGCTGTATTTGCATGTGTTTCTTTGGGGTGGGGGGGGGAGGAAGAGACAAAGCTCTGTGGTAATTAGTGGTTTAGTGTTAAAAAGGAAAATGGATACCATACAAACAAAATTTTTCTGATTATCCGATGCTGTTCGGTCATTCCTGCCCTCTCTCTAAATCTAAAATATGTTGTAAATTGCTATGTTATGTGGGTTGTGGGGTTTTTGGGCTTATTCTAAGGCACCCTTCTGGATAGATGAGACAGATGAGCATCTATGAGCATCTATGTCAGTGCTAGACATGAATTGCTTTCCATTTTAGGGAGTGATGTGCAGAAAAACCAGATGACTTCATAGTTAAGAAGAGATTGAGATTTAGTGTTTCTGTTCCCCGTAGAGCATAAATATTATTGCTTATTGTAGTCTTACAAGTTACTTCAAAGGAAGAATATGTAAGATTCTTCACTTACTGAGTGGAAAAGGACAGAAGGAGTATGTTGGAACTCAGTTAAGAGTTGGAAACTTGGTGGTGTATGTGTCACTGTCATTGTCACGTGTTCCCTTCTTCTGCAAGCGTGTGCAAATGCTTCTGCAAGTGTTTTAAAACTTAATAATAGATGCTGCGATTCTAAGACTTTTCACTTCATCCTTATATTTAGAATAACAAAAAAGCTTGAAGAAAGACGGGAAGAGAAAAGGAAAGAAGAAGAACAGGTAATGCAAATGTAAAACCGCTTGCCATTTTTTTTATAGAATCCCAGAATGGTTTGGGTTGGAAGGGCCCTTAAAGATCCTCTAGTTCCACCCCCCCTGCCATGGGCAGGGACACCTTCCACTAGACCAGGTTGCTCAAAGCCTCATCCAGCCTGGCCTTGAAGACATCCAGGGCTGGGGCATCCACAGCTTCTCTGGGCAACCTGTGCCAGTGCCTCACCACCCTCTCCGGGAAGAACTTCTTCCTGATATCCAATCTAAACCTCCCCACTTTCAATTTAAACCCATTACCCCTTGTCCTGCCACTACAGACCCTTGTAAAAAGTCCCCCCCAGCTTCCTTGTAGCCCCTTCAGGTACGGGAAGGTGCAATAAGGTCTCCCCGGAGCCTTCTCTCCTCCAGGCTGAACAAGCCCAACTCTCTCAGCCTGTCCCCATAGCAGAGGGGCTCCAGCCCTCGGAGCATCTTCGTGGCTTCCCCTGGACACGTTCCAACAGGTCCATATCCTACTGATGTTGAGGCTCCACAGCTGGATGCAGCACTCCAGGTGGGGTCTCACCAGAGCAGAGTAGAGGGGCAGAATCCCCTCCCTCGACCTGCTGGCCACACTTCTCTGGATACAGCCCAGGATACGGTTGGCCTTCTGGGCTGCCAGCGCACACGGCCGGCTCATGTTCAGCTTTTTGTCTACCTTATCCCCTTATTTGAGTGAATGCTTAACTCCTTTTTAAACCAACGTATTTCAGTGTTGCCTCACTCCTGTCTGAGGCAGTTTTGTGGTCTGATGTGTGTGTTTCTGTTCTTTATTCAGAAAGAAATTAAGAAAGAAATTGAACGGAGGAAAACGGGTAAAGAAATGTTGGAGTACAAAAGACGACAGGAAGAAGAACTGACCAAACGCCTGTTAGAGGAAAGGAACAGGGAAAAGGCAGAAGAGAGGGCGGCCAGAGAGCGGATCAGACAACAGATTGCGCTGGTAAATTCTGCGGTTTAGAGGACAGCTTGCTGCTGCTCTCTCGCGAGGGCCACCAGTCTGCTAGAAGGACCAATTTTCTCATTTGGTGCAACTTAGAAAAATTGTCCGTTTTTCTGTTGGGAATCCTGTGGCCTTGGATTGCTACTTAAAACCCAAAAGCATACAATTGTTAGGTTTGCTGCGTGTAAAATGAAGCTTCTGCTTTCATAGTCATCGTGGTCTTTTCTGTCCGAATGAACATACCAACTTGGTGGTGGTATTGAGGCCAGTGGAGAGTTATCATTCAGACATAAATATAATTGCAGTTTAAGCATAGTTCTGGAAGAGAAGCACAGGGAATAGTTAAGTGTGGGACATGCAGAAGAACAGTGATCTCAATGGTGGTGAGGATTATTTTCTGAGCTTGTATGTATGTGTGTACATATATGGATGTACATGGTTTGTAACAACGGAAATCCCTCCTTCTATTGGGTTTTGGCCTAGAACACTTGGGACTGGCATCGTGTAGCTTGTCGTAAGATTTTTCCTTGTGTTCACTGGAGGGTTAAACATGCACGGGAAGGTCATCTGCTAACAGCTGCTTGCAGGAAGTGACTCACTGAACGTGTCATCTTGGCTAATGACAAGAGATGGTGTGGTTTGGCAGGGAATCGTGCTTTGCAGCACTGCTGTCTTTTCTCCATATGGCCTGCTTACGCCTGGCAGTTGGGTGCTGAGTGCAGCTTGTAGCTCTGTTTTAATGAACGTGAAGCTACGAGTTGGGGTAAAAATTAAGGTTTCTGTTTGGTCCTTCCACAGGATCGTGCCGAGAGAGCAGCTCGCTTTGCAAAATCGAAGGAAGAAGCGGAAGCTGCAAAAGCTGCAGCTCTTCAGGCTAAACAGGCTGAAATAGAGGCCAGAAAAGAAGCGTCTCAAAAGGAGCGAAGGTGAGTTGCTGTAGGGTGTATTTCTGAGGAGAGAGGTAAAGAAACCTACACTTTTAAGAGAGATAATATATCTCCTCATCTATTCATTGATGCCATATTGAACTATTTCAATAATGACCTATAAAAGTGGCTTTCTTTTATAGTATATATTGGTAACTATTGGCATGAATATTATGTTCTCTGATAACTTCCATAGGTTTGACATTCCTGATTATGAAACACTAACCACTTTTCCTTCTGTGTTATTGTAGTTAAGTGCTTTTTCTGTCTGATCTTGGATTTACATACCACGTATAACGGGGCTAGGTGGGGAACTAGGTACGGTCAGGACGCGATAGAGAGGGCGAGAGAAGGTCAGGACTGCGCTGGGGAGCATGGTGCCGACCCGGCTGGCTGTGGGTGACTGGCTTGGATTCTGCAAGGCTCGACTGGGCTCATCAGCTGCCTGGGTCAGAGCTGTCTCCTGCTTTGCCCAACACGGCTGTTTTGAGAAAAACTCTAACCTGTGGAGACCTTGCCTGGAGTTACAGAGCCACGGTACGACTAGTACTGCCCCTGAACAGAGGGCAGCTAGGGGAGTAGCAGCCTGTGTAGGTGTTGAAGCTCAATCCTGGGTCACAGGTAGCTGAATATAGAATTTCTTGCCAAGCCAGCCCTCATAGTACTGCTAGATAAAAAAGAACAAAAGTCATAGAGGCTAGGCAAAAGAAATAAGGTTTGTGTTTCATTGTTTTGCTCATTTTTTTGCATGATGGATGTCAATACCTTGTTTGAATGGTGATGGGTCTTGGACTCTGATAAAAACCACAGGAGACGCGTTGTGATATATAAGCAGATGGTTAGCAGCGGATCCAAAGTTCTGATCCATCTGCACTGCCATGAGTGGGATGACTGTCCCTCTCTTCCACGGCTCAGTACTCCCAAGCTAAAGCCCCAGGAGTCGTCTGTAACTGTTCATATGCTGACTGACCCTGATACGTGTCCTGCAGTGCAATAGCCAGGATCCAGTTCCGCCTCCCAGATGGCTCCTCCTTTACTAACCAGTTCCCATCTGAAGCACGACTGGAGGAAGCGAGGCAGTTTGCTGCACAGGTAAATCAGTGTTTCGTTTTCATAGCTATGTGCTGATTCCAGCTTGGTGTGGCATTAACTAGTTGTGGGTCCAGGTGGAATTGTCCTCAGCTGCTTTCCTTTTTGTTTACTTGAGGGGGGTTTTGGTAGCAGCCTTTTCCAGGGCTGCGAACTGCCTTTGTGCTCCTGCAGCCTGTCGTTAGTAGGAGATAGTAGGAGGTGAAAAATCCTTCATTTGTCTGAGGCTGATTGATAGTTTGACATGGAACTCCTGGGTCAGTGGCAAGGTACCCGCAGCTGCTGAATCTGCAGTTGTTTGGAAGGGAACGGTTAGAAATAAAATGTTTTCTTTGTATTTTCGCAGACGGTTGGTAACACTTACGGCAACTTTTCGCTGGCGACGATGTTTCCCAGGAGGGAGTTTACCAAAGAAGATTATGGCAAGAAGTTACTGGACCTAGAGTTAGCACCCAGCGCTTCCGTAGTGTTGCTGCCAGTAGGTGTTGGTTTCTGGTCCGTTTGCTTTTCATTTCCTTGCAAACAGCAATACTGTAGCTGTATAGCTGCTTTAGTTGGGCATGGTAATATTTGGCTTGAATTTGGGGGGGTGTTGTGTCTAAGACAGGTCGCAAAATTAACCTTAATTTTTGTCAGGACTGATGTGGAGGAGGATTGTTTTTTCTGAAGCAGATAAATGGTGGTGTTATAGAGATTTGCCTAATGTGTAGCCAGAGGAGTTCTCTTGTGCCTGCTGAGCTGCTTCGAAATTGTGGATGAGATAGGCTGCCTCCCAGAGCATGACTTTCACATCTGACAAGTTTCCTTTCTGTGTTCACACCCAGGCGGGAAGACCTGCTACTTCTGTCGTTCAGGCGTCCGGCGGTGACCTGTGGAAGTTCTTGGGCACCATACTTTATCCCCTCTTAGCGGTTTGGAGATTTATTAGCAACTTCCTGTTTACAAGTCCACCCCCCTCACAGTCTGCTGTGAGATCCGCTCACCAGCAGGACCTCTCAAGTCCTTCAGCGTCCAGCAGCATCGAGCAAAGCAGGTAATCGGGACTGCTTGAGGCAGCTCTTTCTCTAACTGCTCGCTGGAGTTGTTTTCACCTTGTAGTGGGGAACTGAGCTGTGTCTGCTTGTAGCTTCTGGCCAGCACCCTTCCAGCTGGTTGAGAGGGACAGCCTGGTGGCTGGCAAACTGCACAGCAGCCCTGACTGGGTTTTCTCAGTTGTTATCTGTGTGGTCAAGCAAGATCTCTGTTTGCTTCAACTGCCAGTGATGGAGCAGAAAAAGCATTGTCTGGCAGAACTGATGCCTGATTTGGACAGTGAAGGTTTAGTATTGTGTATAGAATGAGATCTCCCCTGGGCCAGTTCACGTGAGGCAGCCATGCATCGCCAGGGGCTTCTGTCATTTAGCAGTCAAAGATTTTCACGGGGGTATTGCTTCCCAAGGAACCAAGGGGCTGAACAAACTCTTCTTGGGGCTGAGAGAAGGAAGGGTGTGTGGTTTGCACGAGGAGTGACTAATGCAATAAATGCAGTTATTGCCAGGGGGAACTCCAACCTCACTGTCCTTTGTACCCTAGGCAAGCGGTCCGGAAACGAGTAGTGGAAAAGCGGGGGGAAGACTTCAAAAAAGAAGGCAAAATATATAGACTGAGGACTCAAGATGACGGAGAAGATGAAAACAATACTTGGAATGGGAATTCCACACAGCAAATGTAGTTTTGAGTAACTTCAGTAATCACTGTCTGGCTTTTTTTTTCCCTTATTTGATCTAAGTCAAGCTTCTGGACAAGTGGGACTTACTTTACACTGACTGAATTCTTATTCCTGCAGTGGAGCATGGAATAAAGTCGCCCAGGTCACAAAACCAGAGTGGGTGTAGCTGAGATCTAGAACCAGAGAGTTAAAAAGACTGGAAATCTCCATCAGCTTTCATAATCATTACCCCACTGCCGTAGAAAGGCACTTTTTAATCTATAAATATTCTGCTACATACATTTAAGGGCCAGATCTATGAGTATAAAGGTCAGGGTAGGCAATGAGTGATTAAGAGGAGGGTTTTGGAAGCACTATAAAGTAGCAAATCAGATAACTAATTTATGTTTAACTTTTTTTCTTGCTTCTGCAACTGCAAGCAAATCCTTGTACTTTTTAATTCCCCAAGCACTCAATAAACTATTTTCAAGAAAACCTAACTGTCTTCTCTTGCGGAGCTCCTCTGAAGTACTTGTGTCACAAGGAAGCAAGCACTTGGGATCCTAAACTTAAGACATAGCGGACAAACTTTTTCTTCCAGTTTAAATGACCTTATTCAGGAGTTGTTCCCATTAAAATCATGTTTCGGGTCCAGGCTGTGGTACACGAAGGAAAAAGATGGGTGTTTATCATGTCCAGTGGGTATAGTGTTAGCCAGGGGCTGCAGTACAAGAAGCTTTTACTTTGGAGGAAGGGTCACAGCCTTCCTGCACAGAAGGATACCACCCTTCCCTCCCCCCCCAAGTTACTGAGCTCAGTGTTACAGCAGTTCTCTCTGCACTCTTCAAATGTGAAGGCATAGTACTAGGGCCACTTCCATTTTTTAAAATAACTTATGATACATAATTCAAAAAATACTGTACAGAAAGAAAAATTAGAAAATATTTTCCTCCTTAATGTGAGTAAATGAACAACAAGAGGATGGGGAGCCATCTCTAAGGACAGATGCATGGTTGCAGTAGTACAAGCACTTGCTTTCTTTTCCTGGCCCTGTAGGCTTTTTTATTAAAATAAAACCAACAAAACACAACACTTCAAAGTTTCCACTTGCTACAGTTTACTATGTTTCATGGCTGACCGTTTATGGGATCTTTTGGATAGTTTTCCATACCCATATGCAAGAAGAGCCAAGCCCAGTACTCCAACTCCGGCAAGAGCAAAAAGCACGTACAGTGCTACTTCTGCATTTTGTGATGTTAAATCTAATCCCAGAAAGCGCACGCTGCCAGACAGTCCCGGGGTGGTGTCTGTTGGGGTCACTGTTCACGGGAAAACAAGAAGAAGGTGTTAGTACCCAGCCTGGGGTGAACTCTCCCTCTGTGTGTGTCCTGCTGCTTCCTGCCTCTCCCAGGCTCTCAAGGTTGCTATTCAGTATGCTGGCAGTAGCTCTAATTCTTGTGGATCAGCCATCGACCCAATTCCAGCTCAGACTAGAATCATAGAATAACAGGAAGGTTTGGGTTGGAAGGGACCTTAAAGATCATCTAGTTCCAACCCCCCTGCCATGGGCAGGGACACCTTCCACTAGACCAGGTTGCTCAAAGCCTCATCCAGCCTGGCCTTGAACACTTCCAGGGATGGGGCATCCACAGCTTCTCTGGGCAACCCGTGCCAGTAAAGGCACAACAGGCTGGTAGTGTAACTCAAGACTCCAGGAGAGGCAAGTATTCCCCAGCAGCCATGGTCATCCCCAAGAGCTGATGAAAAACTGTTATTTAAAAACCCCGCACTAATGCCGGTTGCTGCGTTTTGGAGACAGGCACATATCGGGGTGCTATTGCACAGAATTTGGTCACAGTTGTGGTTTTGCATGCAGAAATGACATAATTCCACGTGCACGTCCTCAGTCGTGACAGACTGATGACTAGTCAGCGTGCTGCTGGAGCCCTCACAAAGAGTACTGCAGAAAGTGGTGGTGTCTCTAGAGCCCACAGATCATGGAAAGCTTGTGGGGTTAGAACACACACACGCACGATTGCCGCTGCATTCCTTACCTTCAGGATCCAGGTCCAGGCAGGGATGTGGGCCCGTTGCTGGGTCTGGAAAGCCGTTGCAGCTTATGATCTGTGAGTAGTGCCGGGCAGAGGCCTTGGGGCTCCGCGGCAAGCCAGGGTCGGTGATGTTGACGTGGTAGAAGCCAAACCTTTCGTCGAAGCCCACTGCCCACTCGAAGTTGTCCATCAGCGTCCACGCGGTGTAGCCTCGTAAGTCGACGCCGTCGAGCACAACGGCTGGCACGGGACCGGAGAGAACAGGTTGGTTGTGCAGCTGGGTGTCAGGAGGCACCACCACGGGGGCAGCAGGGTGCCAAGGGCGGTGAGGTTATCGCCCCCTCGGCCTTACGGGTTTTGCCGTCTCCCCATTCCCACCTCCCTCACGCGTTGCCCTAGCTCGATTGCTGCGGGGTAGCTGAGCTCCCAAGTTACAGCCAGGGTAGCTCAGCCTGCCAGCACTGGAGACTGCCTTTCTCTGCTCCAAAAAAATCAGAGTTTTTGTCCCATAAGCAAAGGTTTAGCAATAGAAAGGAAAGCCATCAACATGTTTAAACAAGTGCTTGTGGGGCCTTGCTGCTAAAGGCAGCAAACCAGCACATTCTGAATAGCTGGCTGGCAGCTCCCGGTACATCAGAAGAGCAAACTGAAAAAAGCCCTTCCCCGATGTTTCTCGGCCCCTGCTGTAACTGAAACCAGTTTGGGTTGAGGGTTTTTTGGTGGTGTTTTTTTAAAGACGCAGTTTTCAGACACAGCAGCAGTCGAACTAGAAGCCAAAGTAGGTGCTTCTCCTGCCAGGTGCAGCTGCACAGGGAAGCTGCGGTTACCCTACTAAACCCAGGGTTGGTTCTTCCTTTAGGTCACCTTTCCCTGCAAACTGTGGCTACTCATGGCCAGTTTCTGCTAAACCCAAAGGCTCTCAGAAGTGGATACAGAGTAAGCCCGTGCGGGTGTGCAACGTGCAAGTCCGATGGCAGCGGTCTTTCAGCTCTTCACAACTTGCTTCGTACACATCAGTCCCTGCTGCTTGCCAGAGGTTTGAATGAGCAGATTTAAATAATCACTCTTACCTTTCAGTGCTTCGTTAATGTAGCTCCGATAGTAATGTGTTCGCCAAGTGTCGTTGAAGTCTAAGGCTCCCCTTTCCGAGATCCCGTTTTCGGTCACGTAAATCGGGGGGCTGTTGTACTCTTTCTTTATCCATCTCAGGAGCTTTCGGAAACCAAAGGGCGTCACCTTTAGCCAGAAGGAACCGGAGTTCAGCCAGCTGCGGTCGGTCACGGAAGCTACACCCCTGCGGAGGAGACACACCGATCAAAGGACTGGTCCCTGTGCCTGGCACCTCACTGCTGCAGGGCTGAGAAACGCAGTGCTGTGCTTCAGCAAACCAAACCAGAGGTGATGCTGGTGATCAAGGGACTGGTCCCTGTGCCTGGAGCTGTGCCTGGCACCTCACTGCTGCGGGCTGAGAAACGCGGTGCTGAGCTCCGGCAAACCAAACCAGAGGTGATGCTGGTGCTCACAGGCCGCTCGAGAACACTTCTCATACTTGGCTTTACAATCACATTCTGCTTAAATCAACTACAGCTGGGGATGTGATGTTAGCTCCAAATCCTTGTCCTTTAACACCATTTCTGCCGTTCAACACAGAACGCAGTGCTTGAGCACACACAGTTGCCATTTACACCTACGTCCAGCAACGCAAGACTGAGCCCGGTGTCATTCTGCGGGGCTAAACCACAGGGGCTGGGATGCAGCAGCGAACGGAAGTTACAATTTCATATATTCTCTATGGAAATGATGTAGAAAACAGCTGATGTTCACCCCTGTGTGTGGTCCCACCGCTACCTTAATTCTCTTCAGAAAAACCAGTACGCTCCTATTGTTTACCTTTTGAAGCTGGGGAAAGAAATTGGTATCTAAATAAAAATCTTGACTTACGTATACTTTAACATGAAGTGATTTAGCTATTTAGGCACTGCACTTACATTTACCCCATGTGGTGAGGGAACTTACAACTGTTTAACAACAAATGGAGCAGTATCTGTAAACCAGGGTAGTCTAGCAGCTCAAACTGCAGATTGGGGGCAGGAAATACGATAAATACTGTTTATGGCTGATCCAAAACCATTAGGAAACTCACAAGTGCAGATTCCTTCCTCTATTAGATCCTGTAATTTTCTTTGTGCTCTTTTAAACATTAATGTTTATCAACAGGTCTGTAAAAATGTTGCTGGACTTCTGTGAAAATAACAGTATCACAGACAACTGTTTGGGGATATTTTCCCTATTATTGGTTATAGCAGCTTAAGATACTTGTCTCACGGCTTTATCTGCTATCAGTTTACATTGCTCAGTTGGCCCAGGCTCCAGCTGTGCATCCTTTGACTGATAATTTACATTCTCTCTTACCTGTCAGAGTCATACGACAGGATACCAGTAGGGTAGTTTACGTTGTATGTCAAAACTGTAGTATAATGATTTAGACCAAAGTAGTCGTATGTGCCTTTAATTCTTTGTTTTTCACTTTCAGTAAATTCTGGAAGTCTGCAATAGAAAACAGAGAAAACAAACCTCTCAGAATGTTAAGTCTTCTCAGGATTTCCTTTTCTTTTGCTCTTCCACCCCTCCTCAGTCCGACTGTGTAAACCAAACGAAGCTTTTGCTAGAGCATGCTATTCATGCTGCCTGCTCTAACGCTCTCCCAGATCTTCCACTGACTGGAAGAGAGACACCTGATGGCTAGAGGTCCTGCTCATGGTCAAACAAGATATTTGACCTCCATCCTGCTTTAAGACAGGAAACAGTGTTTGCCCAGTCAGGAATGTGTGTGGAGGAACTGGTGACAACCGTTTTGGTTGTCATGTGCTTACCAACCCTGTGGAGATCCAGAGCTGCAGCGTTTGCGAGTGAGCTGTCTCAGCCCACCACCCTGCCAGAGCGTGACTAGCTCTGCCAGAGGGAAGCACGAAATGGGGCCTGCTAGCAGCCTGTGGCATCCAGGGCTCCTGTCCCTGCTCAGGGGAGCTGTCCTGGGCCCCCCCTCAAAACACTGTACTCCTGCATGTGTCAGAAGAAGTGCTCAAGAATGCAAACGTTTCGGACACATACAGAAGCATAACTCAAATCTGGAAAAGACCTGCCTTTGCTGCCGAGCACACGCTGGCTCTTCCACTGTCTCCCTCATTTCAAAACATTTTCAGAGGGGAATGATCAGGAATAGCCCCAGATCTAATATACCCCATCAAATCGCTATTAAAAGTCAAGAGGGGGAAAAAAGTGGCTTCCTTGTATCATAGAATCACAGAATGGTTTGGGTTGGAAGGGACCTTAAAGATCATTTAGTTCCAGTCCCCCTGCCGTGGGAGGCACCTAAAACTATGTGCCTAAAAAGGGAGAGAGAAGGAAAAACATTCATGATGGAGCACTGCTAGCACAATAGGGTTAAGAATAATTAATGGGAATGGAAAACAGGAAGCAATTCAGAGACACCAGAGGGTTCTCAGTGCTGGAGTTCAGGAGATCATTTAAGGAACAGCTGAGACCCATTTCCCATGGTCAGGCAAAGCACTGTGCATTTACTGTATCGCTCTGAGCTGCCAACTTATTACTTTATTACATAAAGATATGGTATATTAGTAAATTTAGTTTGCAAGAGAGATAAAGATGGGAAACGGGCAAAATGTACACTGGGGTTTTTCTGTGAGGATATGGTAAGATTTTTACAGTAACATTGCAATAGAATCATTGAAATTTAGCACTTCTTTCGGAAAAGCAGGTTTCAGCACATAAGTACAACAAAAGCAAGTGTGTGCCTGGGCTCTTACCGGGACTGGCTCAGACCCTGAGCCAGACTGCGTTCCCGAATCCTTGTTTTCATCTCTTCGTTATAATCGCCGTTTTTGAAAATGGGGTGAGCAAACCAGCCTAGAAGAAACTAAGACAGGGAATAAGGGAGAAGGATAAATCATGTATCAAAACAAGGGATTTAACCATTCCTCTTCCCCTGCTGCTTTATAGGTAGTACCTGAATGTATAATGAACAGGCCCATGGAGATATGCAGGGATGCCCAGTTAATTAATAAGCTTTTGGCACTGCACTCATATTTGGTCTCATTTCTGTTGCACACTTGGTCAGCTACCAGAAGAGGGTGATACATTTCCTTGCAGTGGTGCCTTCCATGCTGGCATGGTGAGATGCTGACCTAGGTTTTGGGCATCTCCAGCACCCAGGATGGGGGTGCCACCATGAGCAAACCCAGGAGCAGGGGTGTCTCTGTACCTGCAAGTATCGTCTGGCAGCGTTGATGTCCTCCTGGCTGTGTGGGTTCCTTGGTTCTGCCCAGTCAGAGTTGATGGTAATAGAGATTATTCCTCCTTGTTTTGCCCGGTATGTCTCATTGTAGAGGTGCCAGGCTTCTGCGTGGGCCTTTATTAAGTTGTGCCCCACCACATAAGGGGCTTGCCCTGGCCGAACAGAGATGCCTGCGGAGACAGTGAGAGCACAGGCAGTGGAGCAGCAGTTCCCAGCTTTCCCATCACCTTATGCCCAGGTTAACACAACACCCACGGCACCCAGAACTGCCCACTGGAAAACGAATGAATGTGCAGCACCTGGTGCCCTCAGCCAGCCCTGGGCTGGGATCACGGCTTAGGCAGAGACAGCTGAAGGCGCAGCTGCAGCAGGCAGTGAAGGTGCTGTGCAGCACCCCCCTTCACACCTTCCTCCCCTTGCACCAGGACACGGGCTGGCTCAGCTCTGCCCGCGCAGAGCTGCCAGCCCCAGCAACAGGCTGCTGCCGCCGGTATGGAGAGTAGAAAGCTGTGTGCTCAGGCCAGCTGCCATCCCTCCCCTTCCCCTGGTTCTGCCCTGCAGCTGAGCTTGACTCTCCTCCAGCCCTAAACCTTTTCCACAGTCGCTGGAGCCGCTCTGAACACACGGTCTGCTCCAGGCAGCCAGTGTCATCCGGAGGCTGCAGAGGGGTGGATTAGAGGAGTGGAAGGAGAATAGGCCTTGGAGAGGACAGGCGAAGTGTAAGAAGGATCCATTCACCATCCCCCAGCAGTCCAAACCCCATTTATCCCCACCATGCCGCTTCCTTGCTGTACCTTTGCAAGCCCCCAGCATCTGCTCTGCTTGCAGCACAGAACACAGCTCTGCCTGCAGTGCTGCCAAGGCTCTGAGGTGATGCCCAGCAGTCTTACCTGGAGCAGCTGTGCCAACGCCATAGCCTAAGTATGCAGTGTTGTAGGGTTCATTGAGGGTTATCCAAAATTTCACTTTATCTCCCAGTCTCTGGAAAAGGAGCTCAGCATATTCCTTAAACCTCTGCACTATAGTATCGTTCTCCCACCCACCGACGTTCTGCAGTGCCTGTGGGAGGTCCCAGTGATAAAGAGTGACCTGTGGGGAAAGCCAGCAAGAGAAAGGACTCAACCAGTCACTCAGAAATAAGGACAATAACCCAGCCTCATTTATGAGCATAAATAAACAGTGCTTTGAGCTGCAGCTATCTGTTCCTAACAGTTTGTAGTGCTCACTCATGCACTCAAATAAAATACCTTCCTGCAAGTTTCCTTAGGACATGGGGACATGACTCGAACTGTAGGGGCTGCCTGATGGTGAAGACGAAGATTTTACCAAAACCCACCACCACCTTGTGCTCGCAAGGACTCATCAGCCAAGAAGTGCTGTGCCTGCACTGACTCTCAGGTGAAACACAGTCCAATACCTGTTTGGGCTGGTACCTCCGTTGGAGCAGCCCAGAGCAATGCCATGGAGGCACGGGTTTGCTCAGGCATGAGCTGATGCTTGTGTAGGTACTGCCCCAGTATGGTGTGCATGTGTTCTCCCTGCACGGGCCAGGGCTCGCACTCCTGCTCAGCAGCTACCAGGGCAGAAACGTTGGCCACCTTCCCTTCTAGGGAGCCAAAACAAAGGAAAAGGTTTTTTTTTTCTTCCAGTCATCCCAGTCATTCTATCTGTATTGTCTCAATAACAGATAGAGTAGCCAAATGGCAAAACTATGAAGAAATCAATAAAACAGTTCTACACAACAAAAATCCCTGTAATTATCTATACTCTTACACTTGTTTATCCTACCTGTAAGTAGGGATAGGTGACAGACATTTGAAGAACCATCTTTAAATACACTATTTACAACATTCTTTTCCCAAGCACTTCCTAACAGTACTGGTTCAGGTACTCAGTTCTTACAAAAGCCACTAATTTCTGCATTAAACTCGCATTTGGAAGGACTGTCCCACAATAGTTACGTTACACCTACAGCTTAACTTCACAGGTGATGCATTAACCATAACACTCCCAGCAAGGAACTCCAGTACTCTAACTTACCAGAGCCTGCTGGGCTCAGCATGGAGTTTCTTAAGGAGCTATAACTCAAAAAAGCAATCATATAAAAAGTGGGAGTGAGTGCAGACAATGAAGGAAATGAGGAAATTAGAAAAGCCAAGGCCTTCCCGATTCCGCACGTACACTATTAGCAAAAAGTGGTTCAGAGAAAGCAGGGGTGAGCTGCTGAGTGGAGGAAGATTGCCTAGTGATGGGAACTGCTCAACCACCTTCTTGCCTTGGTGTCCCTAGTTAAGCACTGCTCCCAGACCGCTGTGTGGACCAACGTGGTTTGGGGAGGACAGGGGCAGCCGGCAGCATACAGAAAACAGCTACTTGTGTCCAAGTCTGTGGAGAGTGGTCAGATTCATCAACAATGCTGAAAGAGCTGATGGGGAGCAGTAGGGAGGTCACTCTCCATCCTACATGGAGACCTACATGAAAACCATGCCCATCCATGGAGCTGCCTGACTCCTTAGAAAAGAACAAGGTTACCCCCATCTGCAAGAAAGGCAAGGAGGAGGATCCTGGCAACTACAGCTTGGTCTGCCACACCTCACTCTCTGGAAAGATCATTGAGTAGGTCCTTGTGGAATCCACTTCCAAGCACACGAGGGGCGAGCAGGTAATTGCAAAGAGCCAACATTAAGGCGACCATGCTCTTTCTGGGTAGTAATTTCTAACATATCACTATATTCCCAGTTCATTTGCTTATGCAAAAGCCGTGTTTCCTTGCGGAACACAATGTACAACAATTCCTCTGTGGAGAAGAGGATGGATGGAAACACACACACGTGTGCTGAGCATCAGACTGGGTTCTGCTGGTTTTTTGTTACCTGAAAGTTACTGTTTTTAGTTACCTGAGGCATAATGTTGGCTGCCAGAAGAGCATCGATAAGCCTTTCATAGTAGTTCAGTCCCATTTCATTGATGTATTTGGCGGTTCCATCTGGGAGAATGCGGGACCAGGAGATTGAAAAGCGATAGTGAGACACCCGGAGACTTTTCAGCATTTCCACATCCTCCTTGATCTTGTGGTAGCTGTCACAAGCTACATCTCCAGTGTCATCATTACTGATTTTCAAGGGAGTATGAGAAAATTGGTCCCAAATGCTAAGTCCTTTTCCATCTGCTCTCCATCCTCCCTCAATCTGTAATTGAAGAAGGGGGAAGCTTGTTAGTAAACCCCAAATTTAGGTCTTGGCCTAATTCAGCCTGTTAGTCTTTGTGGCACCACACAACAGTTTGACTTAGCAGCTTAAGACTAGAAACAGTAATGTTTTTGCTGCCTGGTAAGACCTCTTGGGCCTCAAGGCAAGACATATTCGCAAAGTACAATGTCACAGAACAGGTATTGTTTCAGTTCACCCGCTGCTCCACGTTGGCTGCCTCTTGGTGAAGCCCATGCTATCATCTCGATTCCTGCGGTATAACCACGCCCTTAAGTATCTTCCTCCCTTTTACTGCAGTCGTTACACTAACCCTCAATTAAGGTAAAACCTTATGTTAGAAAAGCTGTAAGTGTCTAACCCAAAATGAATTAATGGTTCACAGGTACTTTAAAAGGCTATCTCAGTTTCCTAACCTGATACGCTGAAGTTGCTACACTCCACCAAAAGTTCTTAGGAAACTCTCCATATAAAAATTCATCTTCTTTTGGCAGCGGGATACCATTATTGCGGATGATTTCGGCATAGTACACAGCAGAGCGCTTTGGGGTTCTTGGCCTGTTGGGATTGTTAAAATCAACTTGGTGCAATCCAAATCTTGGCTCATAACCATTCAACCACTCGAAGCTATCCATGAAAGACCAAGTGTTATATCCTCTCAGATTAACACCATCCAACTTGTAAGCTGAAAGACCAGAAACAAACAGCATCAGTGGTATAATCACACGTTAAGTGAACCACAAGGAATTCACATTCAAACACATACACGCTTCCAGCTTCATAAAGCTGGCACTGGACAACTAAGATCATGAGACTCTTCACAGTTGGAGGATGCAGAGTGCAAACAGCCATATAAAGACATCATAAAAAGAAACATTATGTTTATATGATGTGCAGAATATTTAAAGACTGGTATCAATTGCTTTTAAAACCAGTCCTCAGAGGAAGAAAGCAATCAAAAATCTAGAGAGGAGACACACACACACCATCAGAACAAAAGCAAACACTGGTACCTTTTAGAGCTTCATCAATGTATGTTTTGTAGTAAAATATCCTGGTATTGTCATCAACATCCGAATTGGTCTTTATCCCCACCCCATTCTCAATTATGTATATTGGGGGATTCCCATATTCTTCTTTGATCCAGTTCAGTAGCCTCCTCAGGCCCCAGGCCACAGCTCGATGGTCAGTAATAGCTGAGGTAGGCCAGGAGTTGTCAATCTCTGTTAAAACTTCCTGGTCATACTCATAAGAGAAGGGCTTCAGCCGGGTCGTTGCATGGGTTACAATTTTGGAGGTGTAGGTGTTGAAGCAGAAAACATCTGCCGTGCCCCTGATGTATTCACGCTCCTCTGCTGTGAAAACTGGCAGGCGAGACGACGGCAGGTGCTGAAGCTCACTCCTGTTCCCAACTTTCCACTTCATGACATCGGGGTAGTCCCCATTTTTGAAAACGGGGTGTGTAAACCACCCCACCAAAAACTGCAGGTACCTGTCTGCAGCTTCTATGTCCCTGGGGTTGCTCGGTGTCTTCGGCTCAGCCCAGTCAATGTTGGGGCACAGAGCAATGACTCCTCCCTGACTCGCTCTGTATTTGTCATCATACGTGTGGTAGACCCTGGCGTGAGCTTTGAGTAAGATGTGAGCAACCCTGTAGGGAGCACTGCCAGGGTCATTGACGTTGGGTGGAAAGGCCCCAGCGCCGTAGCCAACCCAAGCAATGACTTGGGGTTCATTGAACGTAATCCAGAACTTCACCCTGTCCCCAAAGGTCTGGAAGCAGAAGTCGGCAAAACTATCGAAGAGGTCAATCAGCGCGCTGCTCTCCCAGCCACCGATGTCCTGGAGAGCTTGCGGCAGGTCCCAGTGGTGGAGAGTGACGATTGGAGCGATGTTGTTTGCGACCAGGCCATCAATGAGACGGTTATAGTAGTCAACTCCATGGCTGTTTATTGAGTTGTTCCTTCCGCTGGGGAAAATTCGAGACCAGGACAAGGAGAACCGATAGTTCTTTACCCCTAAGGCTCTCAGCAGGTAAATATCTTCCTCCACCTTGTTGTAGCTATCACAGGCTATATCTCCATTATCATTATTCTTTATATTCCCTGGGACATGGGTGAAGTTATCCCAAATGCTGGGTCCTTTGCCATCAGCATCCCAACCTCCCTCTACCTGGTAGGCAGAAGATGACACACCCCATGTAAAGCCCTCTGGGAATGTCCCATAAAAGTACATGTCCCTCTCAAAGTCTGTTTGAGATGAAAACTTCTGCCAGACAACCTTTGCCTTGGAGGGAACTTCTGATGCTGGTAAATTCAGCAACTTTGATGGCATGGGTAGGTCAAACACCACCGGCGTAGATAATCTGTCCAAGACCTTGGATGGGAAACCGTTCTTTTCAATAACACTGGAATAGAAATAAGCAGATGCCTTCGGAGTCCTCGGTCTGTTGCTATCTTCAAAATCTACGTGATGCAGCCCAAATCTTAGGCTGTATCCCGCTGGACCTTCAAAGCCATCGACCAGGGATCGAGCAATATATGACCAAACATCAACTGTGTCTAGTTTTACCGCTGTCACAGAAACAGTACAAGACACCGTTACTCATTTGAACATTTTTTGAGTACAGCACAGCACAACATAAGCACCACTACTGAGGGTAACGGTGTCACAAGCCAAACATCTACAGATGGTGTTTTAGGCAAAGAAAACCCCAAACAATTAGAGTATCTGTCAAGAAAAGCAGTCAGCTCTGTAACAGGAGCTGTTCAAATGCTTAATGATAAAAGTGCTTGAGAAAAGAAATATCAGTCAAGAGATATGTGAGTACAGGACACTCGTGGCACTGTTATCCCTTTTCCTGTGTTCTTGCTTCCCAGCACAATTCGTTGATTCAGGTATATGGTGCTCTGCTAGATTTAACACTATAGTTAAACTGACACATAAATGTATTTAGTGCTTGCCTATCTTCCTTGAACACAAGAGTTTCTTTCAGCAGAGCAGTGTATCTAATACCAGCAGAGGCAAGTCCAGCATCCTTCCTCACATTGCCTACAAAAAAGTCCTAAATCTCTCTTCTTCCAGCAAAGTTCACTTCCCATCTGCAGCCCATCATCTTTACTTCTGCTGAGGCGTAACTGCACTGTTACACTGTTTTTTCCATCGCTCTTTCGACACTCCTAACAGTATGTTGAGAACTGGGTCAAGAAGGTCAAATGCTGTATACTGATGACAAACATATTTAATACAGCATATTTAATGAAGTTTTAGTGACAGTAATGATTTGTGTATCTCAAGAGAGTATCAGTCAAATCTCTATGTGAAATCTCAACTCTATCTGTCCAGAACTTGTCACTCATATTATTTTTATGCCAATCTGTGTCTTTGCCAAGATACTGGCATACCCTGAACCTTGCTCAAAATGACTGAGACATAAATATCTCCCTAAAAATTCTAACCTGAAATAGCACAGGATGCTGTCAGTTAGAGCTGCTTAATCAGTAAAGACATTGTTCAGTCCTGATCGACGAGACCTCTGCTGGCAAGAGCCTGCCTGCAGGCACATCATCTTCAGGGGAGCTGAAGTACATACACACTGTTCTCACAGCGGGGCTGACCTACAGGATACATTAGTCTGTATATATGAAAACCTATTCCTCTCTCTGAAAAGGAGAGTTCTGTATCTCGACACCAGGTAGGGGGAAGTGCATGAGGTCACACTACATACACAACAGGCAGCTGACCTCCTGTCACAAAGCGAGTGGTGATGTGTTAAAGTTAACTACCATGGAAGCGGTAGAATAACTGGTGACCATTATTAAAAAAATAATAATTTTAAATTCCTCCATACCTTTCAGAGCCTCGTTGATGTACCGGCGGAAATAATCCACTCGCAGAGTGTCATTAATAAGATCCCCCGCGTCTTCTGTTGGCATACCATTTCCTGCTATGTAAATTGGGATCTTTGTTCCTGTATATTCCTGGGACACGAAGTTCAGCAGCCTTCTTAATCCCCAAGGGACCACACGAATCCAAGAAGAGGCCGTCGGTGGCCAAGAAGGATCTACATGCAAGGAGAAGTTCCCGATGCTCTCATAGCTTGGTGTGCAGGTCCCACTAGTCACGGCGCTGACCAGGTGGGAAGTGTAATGGGAAAGACCAAAAAAATCGGCGGTCCCATTCACCCAGGACTTCTCCTCTTCTGTAAACAGAGGCAGCTGTGCAACTGTTGTGGAGCACTGCTGGTTGACTTCCCGGATCTGAGCCTTCAGGATATCTGGGTAATCGCCATTAACAAATATAGGGTGAGCAAACCAGCCAAGCATGAACTGCAGGTACCTCTCAGACGCCCTCACGTCCTCAGGGTTGGTTGGAGTCTTGGGTTCAGCCCAATCCGAGTTCAGCACCAGCCCCACCTTTCCCAGTTGCCAAGAGCGGTATTTGTCATTATACAGGTGCCAGACCTTGGCATGAGCCTTGAGAATTGTGTGAGCCACCTGGGGACAGAGAGCAGAGGAACATGTGGCACAATGCTTTGTACAAGAACTCCTGAGCATTGAGATGATCGCCACGTGAGAATGTCGTCTCCATCCAAAAGGAGAAACCTTGACAGAACAAATAATCACAGCCAGAGAGTATAGTAGGTTTTGGATTAAGTGGAATAATCTGGCTATCCATCAATGCCACCTTTCAGAATGGAAAAATAAAATAAAGACACGAGCACCCATTAACTACACTATTTTGTTTTGGCAAGTATCATAAACCCAACAAGCAAATACTTGTCTCAGAGGCCACATGAGGCTTGAACTAAAGAACCGTCAGAGGAAAACAACACAACAATGGCAGCTGTGGGATTCTAGTTATTCCTGTGTCCTACCTTGTAAGATGCTACCCCTGGGTCTGTGATTCCTGGAGGATGCTCCCCGGTGCCGTAGCCAGCGTAGCTGATAACCCAAGGCTCATGGAAGGTAATCCAGAACTTGACCCGGTTCCCAAAAGTGGCAAAGCAGAAGTCTGCATAGTTTACAAAAGCATCTATGATGCTGTCGTTCTGCCAGCCACCGAGAACCTGAAGAGCTTGTGGGAGGTCCCAGTGGAACAGGGTCACCATGGGCTCAATGTTAGAGTCTAGCAGGCGGTTAATCAATCGGTCGTAATAGTCAACACCCTTGGAGTTGATGTTCTCGTTGGTGCCAGTGGGGAAAATTCTAGGCCAGGATATAGAAAATTTGTACAGTTGGGGATGAAGACCCCTAAGTAGGTAAACATCATAGCTGGTTTTATAGTAGCTGTCACATGCCACGTCTGCTGTTTGGTTCATGTAGACATGACATTCATGCCCAAACTGATCCCAGATGCTCTCTCCTTTCCCATCCTCTGCCCAAGCTCCTTCAATGTTAAAGGCACCTGTGGATGTGCCCCAGAGAAAACCACTTGGAAAAACGTCCTGCAGAAAAGAATCCCTCTCCAGTTCAGACTGTTGAGCAAACATTTCCCACACCGTTTGATAGGAGGAGCGAGGGGCAACAACAGCATCTGGATTCTCCTGTAGAGTATTTGTTTGGCTGGAAATAGAATAAAAAGAAGTCACAATCTCCAAGGTGGATGCCAGTGCCACAGAACTTGCAAACATGGACCATAAAAGCATTGTTTGCTTCCTGTTCAGCTGACATAAGCCACATAGGGCATAGTTCCTTGGCCATCAATCCAACCTACTGCCAGGCAGATGGAGGCGGAGTGCAACGAGTGAACTGCGGCGCAGCTCAGGAACTATGAATTGAAGGCATTTCTTTGCAGGTAGGTTCATTACAGCTATGTCAAAGGGGTAAACAAAACCCTTGCAGTATGTAGCAATTTCATATGCTACAACTTCTCTCATGAGTGTCCATAGCATAAACTAAATTAATCAATCCTGCTCCTGTAATCCTCAGCACCTCCCTGAGCAATGACATCTACATTTCTATAGGCCCAACTGGCTTCTGTCCTATAAAACCCTCTATTTTACTTAATTTATTTGTTTGGGTTTAACTATTTTGCTCTTGAAAAGCACAGAAGCCTTGGAAAATGTACCTGTAACTCCTGGCCTGAAGGTGCAATCAGGGTACCCAAGGATGAGAGTGTGGAAAAGGATTGCACTGCCTGTACTAGTCGGATACAGGATTGCCTGTAACAGCACGAGACAGGGCTCAGCAGAAAGGCACTCCTTTCCAGTCCTTTCAGTAGCTGACAGCAAACTTCAACACGAAAACTGTCTTGTGTCTGCCTGCACATAGGTTACTAGAGGACACCTTTTTATTACAGTATCTGATTTAAAGGACAAAAACTGTACCTTAGATCATGAGATGATAAGTCCAGTAACTCATTAACATCATATCCAATCATACGTGTCTCTTCTTTATTAATAGCTGAAAACAAACAAATGGTAAGTGATGACTTAGGTGCCACGGACTGCATGACACTCCTTGTACCTACACTTACACCTCCAGAAACAAGCCGCTTTTCATAACTAATAGATATCTTTCTCGGATCAAATATGTTGGTTTTTTATTAGATATTTACAATTTCATGTTAAAACACGATCATAGAATCATTTAGGTTGGAAAAGCCCTTTAAGATCATCAAGTCCAACTGTTAACCCATCACTACCAAGTCCACCACTAAACCACGTCCCTGAGCACCACAACTACATGTCTCTTAAATCCCTCCAGGGATGGTGACTCCACCACTCCCCTGGGAAGCCTGTTCCAATGCCTGAAAGCTCTTTCATTGAAGAAATTTTTCCAACTATCCAATCTAAATATTTCCTGGTGCAACCTAAGGTTGATAAAAATTATTAAAAGCTTTGGGGAAGATTCCCTGCTTCCCCTTCCTCAACACTCACCATCCACCCTTAATTTTCCAAGAAGGCTATGAAAGAAACCGTGAAGTTATTTTATCTAATAGCAGCAGTCTGGACTGGACAACTTTGAATTTCCTTCCTAACTTGCCATGCAGAGCTTAGCTAAAACCCTCTCCTCCTCCTTGAAATATGTCACTCACCTGTGACAATGGCAGCTACTGTTGTGAAAGGATTCTCTTCCATGGAACCACAACCAAGGAACTTCAGACTAAAAACCAAGATCTCTGCGTCCTTCCAGACATTCTGCAAAACCAGAGACTTGTATGAAAAGAAGCATCAGCCACCTAGTAGATGTGTGCTCTTGGCATTTCTTGCTTTGAAGACAGAACAGGAAATACCTAGATGACTGAGAATGGGTGACAAAGTTCTTCAGAGTTAAATTCATAAATCAACAGAGTGAGTACTGTTTTTCTGTGATCCAAAAAGAAGGCCAATGCAAATCAAAGCATGAAGACAGACACTTTCAGGGTTCAACCTGTCAGTGGAAAGGCATCAGGTATTATGACCTTTTTTTGAAAGCTGACTTGGTAAGCACCTGTTGTCACTCCAGATTTTTAGAATAGCTGCAGCATGCTGGGACCCTAAAGAGAATGAGTCCCACGTGCAGCTCCTTATTCTGCTTCTCAGCTGCTGGATGACTCTCGTCTTATGGATTTTAAGAATGCAATTCACCACCAGAGGTTTATTATCAGGCATTAGCCTATAGCATCACTACCATGGTTGCTGCCATGTGATCCAATCCTTTCACAAACTCATCCTCGTTGACGTTTCTAGTGCTGCCTCTACCCATGAGGAGTTGTGAAGTCTGGCAGTGCAGTTGCAGATCTCATGCTAGAATAAATGGGTGTCTTGTAGTGCACAGGTATTAGCCTAACAGCTTATCAAACACTTCGGATGTGAGAGAGAATGTTTTTCAGTCCTGGACAAAAGAATGATGCCATTCCAGTGGTTACTGCATCAATAATAAGCACTGACGGAAATGATTCTCTCCAGCACTTTCAAACACCTGTTTTTAAGTCAGAATAACAACAGAGAAGCAAGTGAACAGTACGCAGCTGTTTCCTAGTGTAACTCTTGTCTGAGCTGTCACAGTAAATCTGAACTGTTTAGACATGCATCAAGAAACTCAAAATTCCCCTTCTATTTATGGTTTGTTGTCTGCTGCTATATTTTGAACACTGTGCATGATGTTACCTGGAATTCACTCAGTTTCTGGTAGAAGTCAGTTTCATTTCCGCAACAGTACTGAAGGCTGAGAGACAGAAAGTCTACTGAATCCTGGAAACAAGAAAAGGAAAAGAATAATTCTGGAGTGAAATGCATTTTTTCAGGTATTATGATAAAAATATATAAGATTATAAAATATTTAATAAAGACACACTGCTGGAGTAAGAAGCCATACAGCTACATGGAAACCCTGGACAATACAATGTGTACAAATTGGATACTGTATGGGAAAACACATTTTGTGTCTCTCCTTCTAAACAAAGTAAAACCTAAACGGCTAAAGGAAATTCTAGGAGTACTTTCTGAATTTAATATTAAAGATACACAGTTGATTCTTTAAATAGTAAGACCAAAGTCATCTATGATTAATCAGACAGAAACCTTTGCAGCTATGTGGTTCAGGTAGGCCTTATCAATAATCCTTTGGGGAAAGTCCACTTCAGAAGTCTTTAATCATTCCAAACTATAAGTGTTATCCCACATAAAGTGATCAAGTTCAAGGGAATAGATAGTATTCTTTTATAAACCAGCTGAAGTTGGAAAAAACATGATAAGCTTTCAGCTTAGTTTTCAGTCCAAGGGTTTCTTCTAGTTTAGTCAGCTCATCTAATAACATCTTCCCTCTCCCTGCAAACCACACCTTGCTTCTATCCTTGAAACGCCGTGCCTACAATGTTGCTTACCCTGTTAGTAAATTTTGAAGGATTGTGAATACAAGCCAAAAACCTTCACTGTCATTTGTTCCCTACATCCTATGTCAACATCCTCTAGGTGAAGACAACGACTAATGGGCTTGGTCTTTAAGGATGTCATCATCTTTGTGGAGATTACGTTCCCCTCACACTGTGCCATCCTCGTGCAGCTGGATCATTTTTAGCACAGCTTTTAACATAATCAGCAGATTTTTTTCAAATAGTGGTTATTTAAAATAAATTATCTTTCTTATTCACTGGTGCATTAAGCAGACTTGCAAAGAAAATAACAGCGGGTACACTTTTTGCAGATGCCTTGTCATTTAAGCATGTATATTGCTAATATTGCCAGTTATGAGAGCAAATATTTCTCCATATATCTTAACCAGTGCTTACTAGCCAAGAAACAATGCTGAAGGAACTTTTAAAATCAGCAAGCTTCACATCATCAGACTAATAAAAGAAGTAAAATTTACCAAATTGGTTAATTAGTCAACTTGCTAAGATTTTATTTAACTTGCAATAAATCACTTGATCCCAGACATAAAAACAACTTAATAAAATCAAATTTATATCATTTTGGGAATAATTTCTATTAAGATGTTACCTGAAGAGAAGCTGAAAGCAATCCTGATGAAGCGCTATCCAGGACATGACCCATTTCTAAAGCAATGGACAGCTTTCCACCTTGAAAAAAAAGAGGCAGTCTATTAGTAGTATGTTAAGGACAGATTAAAAATTATAGTAATTTTAAAATCAGTTGGAAATTTTTGAGGCAGAGTTCAAAGAATCTTTGTCAAAATGTATCTTGTCAGGACTGCTCATAAACCTCATAGCACAGTTGCTCGCAGGATCATGGATCTGAATACAGATGTCCACTGAGTGCCCTTCCACTCCAGGAATAATTCTAAGTAGTATCTTTAATTTTTATGCCTTTGTAGTGGTTCTAAAGCGGCTATTTTTTAAAATCCATTTTGTGCTGGATGCTGCCGAGATGCTGGGATGCCAGGAAGTTGGGGGGAGGACAGGTTATGCAGGAGGGAAGCTGAGCAACCTCTAAGGGCTATCACCAGATAGTGTGAGCTGTACTGAAAAGTATTGCTGACAAATGCAGGAATGAAAAATGAATAAACAAAAGTTTGAAAAAAAGATATGACTCAGCAAGCTCTACTGGTTGTCTGCCTGGGACAGAAAAACCCCAAGACCAAAGAAGGCAGACCCAAGAGGACAGCTCCTGAGGAAATCCCAGGTACCCATCATAGGCAAGGTGACGCTCTTGCTCTGTGTAACGCAGGCAGAGTTAAGACTTAATTACTTTAAAACCCCAGTGTCTGCCATGAGGAAAGTCAAACAGAAGACATGGCAGTCTTCCTCACGCTATTTATTATCTCACAGACAGCTTCTTGTGCCTTGTGTCTTCATGGTTTGAGGTACATTTCAAGAATTTTTTAGTCTGTCCTCGCTGTGTCAGGAAGAGGTACAAAAATTCCATTATTATCCACAAAATAGCTTCATTATTATAACTTGGTCATTGTACTCAGAGAAGAGAGTAAGACTACATTTGAGTAATTTTAAAGTAATTTGTAACTGATAATTAATTTTCATTTTAGATTAAAAAATAAACATTTTGTTTCATGTTGCTTTATTTAACTTCGTAAAGGTAAATAAAACTTAACTTTGTAAAGTTAAATAAAACAATTACCGTTTGATTAAATGAGAAATGTAATTTTAAACAAAACCAATCATGGTTTAAGTGGATTTCATCAACACATGCAAAATTTCCACCTTTTAGGTAGAAATAGTTGAATTTGACCTGATTCTTCAGCTAGATCTGGACCTCCAAAGCTGTATTGTTGGGAACGCATCATGTCTTAATGGAAAATCCTGCGCTCATCGTACCTAAGAGGTTATAATCTTGTAAAATACCCTAATCCTATAGCTCAGCTGCTGACTGATGGCGTGATCTTCCTCTCTTAGCCGAAATGGTAGCAATTGCAATCCCAGTTTTCGATGATATGGAAATTAGTAATAAGGCTTTTAAAAAGAGATGACAGGGCAGGAATCAAAGATTCTGCCTAAGGCTCAATCCCACTTTTATTGTACAACATATTTAAGGTTTGGTGTGTGAATAGTATGAGCCTACAGTTCATCGGGGGATCTGCTGGTCTTTAAACTAAGAGCACATGGACAACAGCCCTTAGAGAAAAAGCATGTAAAAGTACTATAATGTTTGGGTTTGAAGTACTAGTTTCTGCTGCTCAAATTAACTGGAGGCTATTTAATACCTCCCTGATGCTTAAAATATTAAATATAAAGCATGCACATGTACACATGTATATTATCCCCAAATATTTTTACTGTCATATCAAGTAAAACGCAATTACCAGTAAAATATAAAGCAATTATCAAAACAAGGGATTTGAAGGAACATATTACTCAAGGATTTCTACAGAATTCCAAGAGCACTGATTGCATATTCACACAGAGATTGCATGTAGCAGTTACCATTTAAACCCACCACAAAGTATTTGCAAACAAGTCATATAAAAAAATCCCTCTCCCCGGTCTCCTTACCCGCTGGAGAGTATTTCTCATGGTAGACGGTGTAAGCTCTTTCATGAGCGGCAGCGAGGGCCTGGGCTCTGTACTGGGGCTCATCGTAAGGCAGGCTGTTCAGGATCTCCGGCAGGTCGCTGAAGGTGAGCCACACATCAACCAGGTCCCCAAAAACACGGAAGCTGAACTCTGCATATTCCACAAAAAGGGCAGCAAAAACCTCAGCTTCCCTACCCATGGCCTGCGCAGCCACAGCGCTGGGGACACGCTGGTGATGCAGAACTACCACCGGCCTGAGGGCTGTGGCAACCAGGGTCTCGAGCAGCTCCTGGTAGCACTGCACTTGAGCTTCGTCTGGCTTCCCGGCATCTCCCTTCGGAAGAAGGCGCGCCCACGGCAGGAAGATTTTGTAATGCGTCACCCCAATTTCACGAAGGTGGGAGAAGTAGCGGGGCAGCTCAGGAGCCACAAGCCCTTGTTGGCACAGGTAATCGTGGGCTTCAGCCACATCAGGGGCCTGACCTTCCTCATGTAAGACCGGGTTCTGCAGACGCAACCTATGTACTGACCCGCCGGGTAGAGGTCCAGCAACGGCAATGAGATTCTGAGCAAATTCCCAATCTACCCCAAGGCTAGAAGAAACTAACAGAAAGAAGGTGACTGCCTTACAAATCAGCTCCATTTCTGGACCTGCTTCAGAAACAGTTATTCCACACTACTTATATTACAGTGGAAGTAATATTTAACTGAAATTATCTATGACACAGATAAATGTTCCCAGAACCAGCTGGCACTAGGATGATAACAAATCAGGACTTTCAATCATTAGGTGAACGGACAAATGGATGAACACAAAACCCACTATCACAAATGGAGAAAGGTCATGTGGAAATGATTTCTGAGATGCTCAGGATCTCCTTTGTGCTTGAACATCAACTGACATTTGCTGACGCTGCCTGCATTTCAGAGGATAAAATAAATAGACAACACTTTTCATCCCTTCTCAGCCTCCTTTGGCTTAAGAGGAATCCTGCACAGCTCTGGATGCAGACAGTAAAGAGCAGTTAACCCCATTCCTGGGGCTGGGTGCCACCACAGCCCAGCTTGGGCAGGACAGCAAGAGGCAGAGCTGTGCACAAAGGAAACCTGAGCTGTGGCATCTTACCCACTTAGAAAAGCGGCTGTTAGGTGAATTCAGGCGGCAGCAACCATGTGCGTCCTCACGTCCGATAAGGAATTTGAACAACATCATTTTATGGCTTTCCAAAGTACTGCTTGCTTCAGCCTTGAGAACACATGCTGTCAGCGGGGTGGACACATGCAGATCGCCTACCTGAAAAAAAACTCGACTGTTTTACATTCAAACACAGCAAAGCCGAAGAGCTGAGGACACCTGCTGCCTGAATACAGAACATGCTTAAATCAACTAAACACAAAATTCTAAATAACTACATGGAAAAGTCAGTTCCATCTCCCGGTTTATTTCCTTTAATAACCAACTTCTGTCCCAAGCATCGCTGTAATCAACTGGGCAACTTACTGCTCTGTCAAGCAGTATTACCTTTAAGTTACAGCAGAAAACATCTGTCAACATTTGCTGTTACTCAAACAGCCAATCTTACAGCTTACACAGCAGTTGTAATTTGTGTACTTTGACCGTTTGATTCCCAGCTGACTATTTATTCAGGAAGCCTGGAAAAGCTTGCTAAAACACTGTGCTTACTGTTCGGAGCAACTACAAGCTCTTTCTTTTTTCCCCGCCCTGATGTTTGAATAACAAGTTTGAATAGAAACTTTACAGCACCACCTACTGCTTGTTTTTCAGTAGAGCAGCGTTAACTCAGAAAGAGCACTCCCCTCCCAGCCTATGAAGCCTACAGACCTGGGGAAAGAGAAGCAGGAAAAATAGTTTCTCCCGTGTAAGGAACATTTGTTATCAACGAAAGATTGAGAGAGGGGGAAATACATAATGAAGTACAAACACCTTCCTGTCCTTATTTTGAAAGTAAATGAACAATACAGAATCACAGAATGGTTTGGGTTGGAAGGGACCTTAAAGATCATCTAGTTCCAACCTCCCTGCCATGGGCAGGGACACCTTCCACTAGACCAGGTTGCTCAAAGCCACATCCAGCCAGAACAACATAAAGCTGTTGTTGCAGGTGGGTGGCAACCTTTTATGAAAAGTAGCATTTGCCAAGATGCGGTTTATGAAAGAAATCAGTGGAGAGAAGTTACTGCAGTTAAGAGTTAGTGAATTAGTGCCCAGTGATGTGGCATTGTTGTTGGTGACAAATATTTACGATTCCTTCCATACCGTAAGGATAACTGTTAGCGTTAATGATAAGCTTAGTTAGACCGAGGCATCTCTCCAAAACTGGGAGAGACTAACAGGAAAAAGACAACTGCCTTACAAACAAGCTCCATTTCTGGACCTGCTTCAGAAACAGTTATTTCACACCATTTATACTTAAAATATATAGCTTTGGTATCTTTCATGCTATTACAAATGTTTCTTAGGTGCTGGTATCAGGTTGACAAGGCAAATATTCTGGTATTTTTCATTCTTAATAGATTATTTAATAATCCCATAGCATACAGCAAACAATTGAGAACAAGAGACAAATTTAAGTAAAATTTGCTTATAGAAAAAAATCTACAAAACTTACAAATACAGTCTTAAAAATGCCTCACAAATGATGGTAGTTTTCAATTCACTTACAAGTCAAGACATTCACCAAGATGGGGGTTTCTGACCTCCTGACTTAAAAACCTTGCTTTGGGTTTGGCTATTTTCAATTTTCTATTTTGTATGTGCAACAGGAGCACACACAGCTTTTCCATCTAAAAACAAAGAGAAGCAATCAGAGTTTCTCATTACCATTACTGGCAGCTAAAACAACTTATTAAAAACCAGCAATGGTCATCCAGGAAATTTAATCTTTCTTAAAACATTAAACATTCAGATCACTATTTTTTCAGCCTCAAAGCACAGGCACAGAAAATGGCAATCTCACATATGAGTGATAACAAATCCACGTCCAGACATTTAATGACCTTTTATTTATGTTAATAAGAAAAAGAGTAAAAACCTATAGCATATAGAGTCTAGTAAATACAATAGAAGAACAATGTAAAAATCCCTCTTACTTAAAACAGAAGCATCTATGTTGCTTGATGCTCAAAAGAGCTATTGAACGAGTCTCCTGTGTTTCTGGATGATGGCAGTGAAACCCAGAATTACTAACGAAGCCAATAGGCAAGTGTGTAATTTTTTAGAAGCCTTCCAGGTATGCTCAGTGCGAAGGAGCCATCATCTATCACTAACCGCACGTCAGCGCATTCGACAGTCAAGCGCTCATACGCATTTCAGGTGTCAGCTATACAGCAACCCTTGCACGAATGCAGAGAAGAACACATTTCCCAACATGTAACTAGTCAGTCCTACAGTCCAGTTGCCAGCCCTCAGTCTTCCAGCAGATAGTTTGGGTTGACAACCAGGTATGGATCTTCATCAAAAGTCTCCTGTTCTCCGGATCCCCGCAGTCCTGACTGGGACAGCTCTATCAGAATGTGGTCCTGCAACAGACAAAAATTTGGGTTCAAGCAAGAACAGAAAGGATTGCTTGTACTTTTTGAAAGGCATCTCCTTTTTAGACTGGTAGCACCGCTTGTTGATGGATTACTTGACCCTTTTAAGTGCGACCTCCCTCTTGGACAGGTTCCTGATCTTAACAACTACCTCCGGTGGAAATCTCTTACATGCAGTATGCTTTTTGGAAATACTGCAATCTAGCAGCTTTCTCCCTTTAAAAATTAGAAGCATTTTATATTGTCATACGTTGTCCTCCAAACTGCCCTAGTGCCCCCGAGACTTAAAGCTATCCATTGAACATATGCCTGTATCCTAACATGTAACCAATACCATAGCAATACAGAACATACCAGTTACACATCTGTAGGGAGTTCAACGTGTCATATTCTCTATGAATATGCTGCTTTGAACTTTTGCTCATACATGCCTTTAATTTATTTCAGTGTTTTCTCTATAATTCCTTTTAATAAATATTAAACAAAGAAGACATACTGTATCAGTTGATAACACAGAATCACAAAACGCATTTCCCAGATCAGGAATGCATTCCGTCACACAAGGCACTATCCAAGTTAAAATCTTTTTTCCACTATCCACACATCTCCATACATACATAGTGCGTAAGGCGGTGAATAACTCTCTCGATGATCTTCTTTTTATTTATTAGTTCTTCTTCAGATTCTATTTCAGATTCAATTTCCTTTAGATACCAATTAATAAGTTCGCTCTTCTTTAATGATGAATCATCCTCTTCTATAAAAAAAAAAAAACAAAACAAAAAGAATTAACACACCCCAATCTCACTGCAGCACCATTCCACATAATTAGCATAAACCCAGCAGCAATGAGATACCATTCCAAACATAAGATGGGTTTAAATTGAAATCAGGGAGGTTTAGATTAGGTATCAGGAAGAAGTTCTTCCCGGAGAGGGTGGTGAGGCACTGGAACAGGTTGCCCAGAGAAGCTGTAGATGCCCCATCCCTGGAAGTGTTCAAGGCCAGGTTGGATGTGGCTTGGAGCACCCTGGTCTAGTGGAAGGTGTCCCTGCCCATGGCAGGGGGGTTGGAACTAGAGGATCTTTAAGGTCCCTTCCAACCCAAACCATTCTGTGATTCTATGTAGAACAGTTGCTCCCTGAACTGGTGCAGCTACCTCTGCGGAGCCTCAGCACAGCGGGATTAGTTAACTCAGAACGGCCAGTTTGTGAAGCCCTGCAAAGGTTACTCAGTTAACATGTCTAAAGTACTTCAGGGTGCTAAGCAGCAAAGATTTTACCCACACAGCAATGTTGACCACATTATACTAAAAAAAATGCACAGGAAGAAGCGCCAACCTTTGTTCCAAGATCTGCGATCACACCTTCTGTCCTAACTTTTTAAGACCAGACACACTCAAGCCCTTTTTCTCTGAAGTGGCTGGAAGATTACAACTAATTCGCAGCTAAAAAATTCCCTTGCGAGGTGAATTCGTTTTAGTGAAGAGTCAGTTTACACATGGAGACACAACTCAGGGTCTGTCGTCTTTTTAATATGCAAATCATTACCTTCCTCTGCTTTCCTAAGGTGCAGCACCAGGAGATTAGAAATGCGTCGATACTCAGAGAAGCCCAGTCTGAGAGAAGCTTTGGGCACGGCATCCTTGTTGGTGTCCTCCGAATGGCCACTGATCCCATTCACAAGACCGTTGACCCCGGCGGGAGCTTCTGCCTCGCCTGTTTAGACACATGCCCAGGTTTAAATCTGCAACAGCTGTTTAATTGTGTAATACTCTGAGCCCCTGGAAAGTGTTGCATTGCCCAACAAGGTGAGTGGACCCACCAGGGGGCTGTTAAGAGAGTTAAGGAGTCAAGATTTCTAGACCTTATTAGATGAGAAACAGGTGAGAAACTGAAGAGAAGCACATAGTCAAACACGGCAAGCTCTAAAGGCTGGAAGAACTTTCCCCTTGGAAAACATTTTCCACAAGTACCTTACCATTGACTCCACCTTGGTCCTCCTGATCCTCCATTTGCTGTTCATCATCTTGGTCTAAATTGATGTCAGGAGTCTCAACTCTAATGATGGACTTATTTAAAAGCCTGAAAGCTTCCTTCACGTGTTTCGGGTGAACCTGGGGAAGATGTGAAAACAGATGTTTTAAATAGGCATGGTGGCTCTTCAAGTGTTAAAAGGTGTTTTTTTCCCCCAACAGCTCCAGAAACTCACCCCTGGCTCTGACAAAGGGTCTTTTTACCCATGTCTCCTAAGTAATCTGCAAGTCAAACTATATCCCACTACAGGTACCATGAGTTCACAAAAGGTTATGAAGAGAATAAAGAGGAGGATGAATCCTTCAGGCTTTAGCGATCATGTGGAGTCAGTAAAATTTTTACTTAAGCCAAGAACATTTTGAATAAAGATCAGCGGAGCAAGAAACATGAAAAAAATGGGGCTGAACAGAAACAATATGAAAAAGAAAGTGTAACTAATGAGACTCTCCTCCGGAACTGAAAAGCAAAAACTAGAAAAATCATCTCTAGCTGAACGAAAAGGTAAAAGCTATCTGTGTCTTTATAAGCTGGATTTAATTAAAAAGAACCCGACAAGTGTTCTTCTTACACAACCAGGTAGCAAGGTTTCTATCACTGCATGTGCCACATAACCCCTAATCAACATTTCAAAAAGCCTGCTGAGTTTTAAAGCAGGGACTAGATGGGAAACAGTCATACTAGAGTTAATAGCCACAACACACTGTACTTCCAACACTGGCTGACTTGAGGAGGAGCTCAGATCGCAAACACAGGTACTCTTAGGGAGGGTTCAGATACTTTGATGAACTTTGGCTTTTCAGACTGCAGATGGAAGAGAGCTGTGAGAGATTATAAACTATGCAAGATTAGGAAAGACACTGCCAGCCGCCCTGGCTGACACTAATAAGATGATTGTTCTTCCCATTTGTCATGATTTACCAGGTAACAGGCTGAGAGTGCTGATACAACCTTAATGCAAACACATTAATGTTCTCAGTGTGGACCAGCTGATCTCAGTTTTACAAGACATACCTTAAAACCAGTATTTCTGGCACACAAATTCAGACCAAGTATGACCACATCACAGCTGAAAAGATGATCCAAGCTCTCCTCCTCACACACAGGATTTAAGCGTGTCTGATAAGCATAGATAAAGAGCAAAGCCAGAACTCCTACAACATTTATATAACCATTCGTACAAGTGTTCATCAAAAGCCTGATACCTCATCACAGCAGTGCATACGGGCCATAGCTTCAGACAGCCGGATCATGCTTTCCAACTGCCGCACTGTGATTCTCCAGGATGACTTTGTCACTCCAGAGCCATCCCGCTGCCGTAGTCGCTTATACTGCTCCACTATAAAGTCCTCAGACTCCTTAGATATCTGTGACACAAGACAGTACGACAGTTAGCCATGTCAAAAGTATTAAAGTTCATGCTTCTTGCATTCAACTGGCAGTTCCAAGACTTTTCTCTACCAGCTACTGCTTTTCTCTGAAACATCTATACTATCACACACGCTACACAAATATAACAAGCCGCATATGTTGCAATTACACTTTAATAATTAGAGTAACAATGACTTTTGATCACTTCTGGTCTTCTGATCCACCAACTTGCTTCCAGGCATAACTCATGTGTCTCTACGAGATTGTTGAATGTTTATTTCCTTTCATTCTGCATGCAAGCACACACACAGAGGCATACGCTCCACATACCAACACTGACTACAGCTTTATGTACATGCCTTTTAACCTGAGTCTATCTGCAGATACACAGATCCAGCTGGTAAAAGAACTCCCCACCACATGGAAGCAAAATAGGAGCTTTCAAAACTCTGTAAGGGAGGGTGGGTGTCCCCTCTTTCCATTTGACAGCTCCAATAGAAGGACTTCTGAAAAGTCTAACACACAGCTCAGCCAAGCTGCTATTTGGACAGACCCCAGCAATTTGTATGTAGAGCAGTTTCCCACGTTCTGCATCTCACCACAAGGAAAGCAAAGTAATACTGAGGAACAATACCCTTTTAAAATAAAGACAAACAAACTGCTTGATTAAGCACTAAGTCAATTAAATGCAAAAATCTCAGCAGCAGCCGTGCTGAATAACCCATGCCCTTGAGGTATGAGAAAGCTATGGAACAACCTCCCCGTCGTTCTAGACAGAGGTTAAAAACAGCCAAAGCAGTTAAGACTGCTGATCATAACCCAGCTGGGCTGGCTGGCTTTCTGGAGATCAAGAAAAAGAGTATGGGGTTCAAAATTATGGTACGTTTCTAGAAAACAGCTGAGCTTATGGCTCCTTCCTTGAGAGTACACTGCACAAAGCGTCTTTGTGTTTGCCAGAAAAAAGCAGGACAGAGTTCCTTTGGACCTCCTCATACACAACAACTTACACACAAGAACACAGAATTACCTTTGGTTTAAACTGTCTTGCAAACAGCAGATACCTTCTGATATCATCTAATGAATAGACACGATCGACAGATTCCTCTACTCGGGAATGCAGATCCACTATGCGTCTGGCAATGGCGTAATCCGTAACCTGGGATATTACTGCCGTTAGATCACTTTCACACAGCCAAATATCAGAACAACAGCTATATTCTTCCTTCCCATTCCCTTCCCTCACTTGCACTCCTCAGGGCAGAGCTAGTCTTTCCAGAAGCCAGACTCTCTGCCAGAAGATCCAGGAGAATGCCCTGGAGGTTTTTAATAAAAGGAAACATAGCAGAGAAGGGATAAAAAGCAGTTTTAGGATTTATAACCTCTTGGAACTCTCCTGGGGTACAAGTCAGCCGTAGAACGGGCAGAAAGCAGCACTTTGCAGCGTGGGAACTGCTTTCTTCCTTTTCAGCCTACTTGGTCTCATCAGTCCCTTCCCAATCAGATAATCACTCTGAGCAAAACAACAGACAGAACAGCGCTGGACCAACATCCATCTCGGTACCCGCTGCGTTCCCAAGGCAAACGGCACAGAGAGGTGGTGGCAGCCTTGGCCTTAGTGACCAGCGATTTGTAAAAATGACTAACGGCATGAAGCTGGAGGGTCAAATCACTACGCCATGAAAAGGCAGTGCCCTTGTGTTCAGCAGAGCACGTTCAAACCCGTCCTGCCAGCTTCTAACTTCCCAGGCGGAAGAAAGGCGGAAGCAAAATGCTCTCATGAGATCAGCTTCACCCAGGATTTCAGAGGGCAGAAGCACCTGATGTGTGAGGAGAGGCTGAACGAAAGAGCGGGGTCTGTACGGCTTGAAAAGAAGGCAACTGCCTGACTGGCAAGTACAGGGGTGATGGATCTGGACTATTTTTGGAGGTACAGACTGACAAGAAGAGAGGCAACCGACACAAACGGAACCATGAAAAATTCTGATTAGATACAACAGGCATCATTTGTTGTTAAACACTTGAGAGTTGTTGAACATCGCAGGAGGGGCCTAGAGAGGCTGCAGAATCCTTGGAGATATTCAGAAGTCACCAGGTCAAGGTCTGGGCAAGCTGTTCTCAGTGATCTGCTCTGCACACGAAGTTAGACTAGAGACCACTGGAGGTCTTTCCTGACAGAAATTACGATCCCTTAAAATTACCTCATTACATTCATCCACAAGGATGAAGAAGAGATCAAAGCGGGACATGATGGGAGCTGAGAGGTTTATATTCTGTTTCAGTGACTTGGATCTGTCATAGCGCCCGCCAACTGGGTTTGCTGCAGCCAAAATGGAGGTCCTGGCATTCAGGGTAGCCTGACAACGAAAAAGAAGAATGTTATCTGCGACTGCTTCCTAAACCAACTCACTGCAACTCAAATGGGTCAGCACAACCTCTTTCAGATGGAGTTTCAGTGGGGGTATTATAACAGTCGCTCCTCAAAAGAGCCCAAACTCTTCTAAACAGCCCTTTCTCACCAGGTCTCTGCCCCAAGACACAGTTCGGTGAATCCGTATTTTAACACTGCCACACTCTTGACAACAATACTGAAACAAGCCCTTAAAACTGCTTTTCACAACACCCTGTTTTTAACAGTGCAAATACACTCTCTACTTCTACAAATACACATAAATCTGTATCCCCTTTCAGGGTTACCTCAGGGTTAGGATGTTCCCATTTTCTGTTTCCTGCCCACTACTATCTCTTTCTTAATTTCAGCAACATTTCTGATTCTTTCTGGGTATGTGGCACAAAAACTTCTCAGGGAAGTGTTCCCTTTCCTGCCGCAGCCAGGCAGCGGTGGGGCCGACAGGAAAACCCGACAGCTGATGCTGGACCAGGACACACAGCAGCCAGTCAGGCCATCGTACAGACTACACAGCCAGCAGAAGGGCGCGAGCTACCTTTACTCCTGCTTTAGTAATGGAGATGGTCTGCTGCTCCATTGCTTCGTGAATGGCTACTTGATCCCGCACGTCCATTTTGTCAAATTCATCAATGCAACAAACCCCCTGCAGCAGAAGAATAAAAAACAAGTTACCCCAAGTTAAACACTTCGGGAAAAACAGCATCATTAAGACAACCTGGGGCTCTTGGGCATTAATCAAAGCCATTCCAGGGATGCAGGAATCTCTCTAGTTCCTGGACTCACGTTATCTGCCAGCATCAGTGCTCCAGCTTCAATGACAAATTCGTGAGACTCCTCATCTTTCACAACAGCCGCTGTCAGACCAGCAGCACTGGAGGCTTTTCCGCTGGTGTATACAGCACGAGGGCTGAACTCGTCCACATGCCTGGGGAGAGAAGTGACAGCGAGGAATTGTGTTGCACAGACCTCAACAGTCTGATTAAAACCTGCAGAAACAAGGTAACCGACAGCTTTTGTGGAACCTCTACCTCTCTGAGCTGCAGTCTATGCTGCAAGGACCCCAGCTTCATGGAGAACGATGCAGAGGTAAATGAGCAGGATAATAAAGTAAAACTACCCTAATCACAGAATTTCAAATAAAAAAGCATTATAGCATAAGAGGTAGCATAAACCATAATTCTTTCACGATGATTTTTAAGAGTTGATAGCTGTCTCTTTGCCCAAAGTGCTGTGACCTACCAATTTAGACTAAGCTAAAAATAGAAAGAGAAAAAATTGTTTCATCTCTACGATATTTTAAGATGCACAAAAATTTTTGTATTTTTAATATTCAGTGTTTAATGACAATACAGATTTCCAAATATATATTTCCAAAATACCTGAAGAACAACAAAAAGGTCTTAATTCATTCTTATTACCCCAGGGGCTTGCTGAGCTTGCTTTAGCCCTATTCAAATCATCCAGCTGCATCCCAATAATTCCTGGGAAATATTCTCAAATATTTTACTTTCCCTTTCCTCTGTTCAGCACAGAAAAGGCACAGTACATATTTACAGCTCTAGCCACACCGGACAATATTCATATGCTGAGTACTAATGAGATGCTTACTTTAGGAATTGACTCTTGGCTGTACTTGGATCACCAACAACACAAACATTGATGTCCCCACGCAAGGAAGTGCCTTCTGAAGTGGTCTTAGGAACCCCTCCAAAAAGCATCAGCAGGACCCCACGTTTCACTTCGTCATTACCTGCCGGAGAAAAGACTGAAACTGAAAAGCCAAAGAAAACACCACATTTTTCCTATTTAGCAAAATCCCCAGCCCACTAGAATTTTAGAGCACTTGGGCACACCCACGCAGAATTTACCCATTTGCTACACATCCACTAAAACTGCAGTTACGTGCTTGTTACAGTTTCAGGGAAGAATGACTCAGAAAGCAGCTGATTTCCTTTATGTTCCAGCGGCTCAGAATATGGACAAAATGCAGGTGATCAAACTGTTCAGACACAGCCAACCTAAGTCCTCAAACTAGTCCTGAGCCAAAACCAACCGCAAACATATACACGTGCAAATGCTTGGAACCCTTCTGAAGGGCACCCATGCAGAACAAAGCTTATAGCCAACTGTCAGCTGTAGGGCTCAGCAGAAGATCACCCAATAGCAAAATCAAACATTCTGATTAGCCTTGCAGGCCTTAATGATTAAATGCAGTAAGTACAGCAGAAAACAGGTTCTCCTTTTCCAGTTTTCTAGCATAACCACTGCTGCAGGGGAAAGTTTGTGGAAGCTAGCACAGGGCTTTCAAGCTTTCCCAAAATGGCACTACACAGACAGCAAAGAATGACTCTTTTCACACATAAAAATCTTCCCTCTCTGAGGCAACAACTGGACTCTTACCATGGATAGTGGGGAAGAGGCTGGTGCACAGGTTATGGTAAAGGTTCTTATCTTGGCTCATTTCAAACACCTTTTCCCACTCTTTCACAGACATTTGGTTTTTTATGCTTTCTGCAGTCTGTTCTTCATCTCGGAGCTCTTTTCCACCAAACTACACAGAGGAAATTTAAAAACCAAAAGTAGTAACATGGTCACTACCGAATGCAGACAGGCAGTTACACAAACTTGGGCTAATACCAGGAACACGTTTGGAAAAGCTGACCTTAGGCTAAGGAAGCCCATCACCTCGTACCTTTAAAAACCAACAGACAATTTCCTAGGGGCAAATCAGTGGAGTGTAACTTCCGTTAGTGAGAAGAACCCAGGAGAGATGCTTGTCCAGAGATTAAAGAGAGAAAACCAGCATGGCTTCCTTTGGCTCAAATGTGCCTTTGTGAGCATTCTTCATTAACTGGGATTTACAGAGTCTTTCCTTACTCTAGAATGAGGCAGGAAACTCCGGCACCCAGAAAATAACAGATGCTGCTTTTATCCTACGTGATGGAGAAGCTGCTAGCAGAATTATAGATCGAAATATCACACCATGCCAAAACCCAGTCACAGTCAGTATTACTTATTATGCTGTTGTAACATCCCAAGATGTTATGTGATAAACCAGAGGGAACAAGAAGGATCACTGTTTTCCCTGTGACAAAATGAAGCAATAGGATTTCCTGGAGGAAAAGAAAATGCTGCAGAAAGGGATGGAAGCTGAATGGAAATAAACGGACCAATTAGAATAAATAGAATAGAATAACGGACCATCTTTAAATCGATAACTTTGGCAAATAGTCATGTCTCTGAAAACTATTATGAACAATAAAGACAAGATAAAAAGAAAGACTTGCTATATGAATCCAGTCAGAATATGAGACAGTGAAATGCACGGGAAGGCAGTACGCACACATATTTAAAGCCTTACCCACTCCCGCTCCCTAACAAGGTAAAACCATGCAGAGCAGAAATCATCAATTCCTTTGAATCTATTTTCTCTCCAGACTCACCCGTGGATTTGTTGGTGCAACGTAACAAGCTAGAAAGACTAGCTTATACGACAGCTCTCGGACCCCAAGGGCACGAAGTCCTCGGATGCCTTCAGTTTCATAGCCCTCCGTCCCGCTCACCCTTGAGCCGGTTTCTGCACGCACCCCTGCCATTAGAGCGGGAGTCAGAACAGCAGTTCCCAGAACACGCAGGAGGGACACATCATCGAGGTCATGAGCAGCAGCAACAAACCTGGTGTGGAGAGCTGGGACACATCAGGCACCACAATCAGTGACCCTGTGAAGTCACATCTGTCACCTGCCTGAGCAGACTCCACTGCTTCTGCACGCAAGATGATTTCCACGCTGCGAGGAATGCTACCGCGCGGCAGCTCGGCCTGCGTCTCCTGAATGCGAACCTGGGCAGGGACAGAACAAAGTCACCAAATTTGGAACTGCTTCCAAAGCCAAGCTGCTAATAAATACAGTAAGTAGCATTTGGTTACTGCCATCCATGTCAATCAGGAAATTCCTGTTGCAATAAGACAAACAACCAAAAATTCCTTCACTAATCGGTACCAATGGAGTTTTGGAGAAATTTAAGAGGATACATGGGGGCCACAATGACAATTCTGAGGGCTGGGAAAAGCAACTTGAAGAGTCCAATTAACGTGACTGACACAAAATATTACTGCGGGATGTAAAGTGCTGGGGATTTGGTGAAGTAAATCAATCTGGAAGAGCAAAAGACTGCAGATACCAAAAGACACCTTTTCATACTCACATAGAACTACACACAGTGTGCCTGCAACACGAGATCATCAGTGGCTTGAATACGTGGGTTTTCAGTGGCTTACTTAATGAATCTCATGCAACAAAACTGCTTTGATACTACCCATAATTTCCCATGCCAAAACATAAGCCTTCCATCGACAGAAAGAAACTATTTGCAGAAATCTCCATGCCTTGAGATCTTTTCTTGCTAGACAGAACCAAAATTAAGTGCCCTCCATGTCCAGCAGTACAAAAAACACCTTTCAACTACCAGAGACACATCACTGTTTGCCATCATCCCCCATCCTCACCACTGTACCTTTTGGAAATCCACAAATCTTGATTTGTTTGTGTCCAGCAGGAACTATTGGCACAGACTGGGTTTCTGCAGATGTTTGGCTGCGTGTATTTAAACTGCTGTTCCACATCTTTAATCACTGTCTGGCAGTCGAGGCACAGGAAGGTTCCACTTACAAGCTCAGGATGGACTGGGTGGGTACGTACCACCTGTCCACTAATACGCATCAGTGAGCCAATTTTTGCTGATGTCAGTTCTCGAATTCTGTTTAAAACAGAAATTCATAGGGATTAAATTCTTCAGCTGAGTTGACATTTTTAGGCCCAGGGTACTACCCAAGTACTAAGACACAACATAGTTGCGTTCTGTCTGTAACTAAAGAACAATTGTAACAGACAAAAGAAAGTAAGTTACTAGAATATCTTCTCATTTTGTGATTTTACATAAACTTTTAGATTAACACTAAAGGTCAAACCAATGCAAAAGTTACTTCACTGGTACTTCAAAAGCATCATACTCTAAGTAATATTTTTTTATAATTAGAGAAGACACAGATGTTTGTGGCATATGATGAATGGAAGTATCCGAGTATGATTTACAAATGAAAAACTGTTTCAGAAAATATCTTCCACAAGATGAGGCAACTTCTTCACCGTCTGACTGGTAAACTGCACATTTCATGCTGCGTAACCAAAGTACTTTCAGTACGCTTTGACACTTCTTTCTTGTACTAAAAATGCTCAAGTTTCTGGATCTAATAATCATCTTACTTGTGTCTGGTGGGTAGATCTTGGAATGCAACATAAAAGTCCTTGTTTGAAGGAACACTGCCATGGTCTCTTGCAAAAGTCTTTACTGCTCGGCAGAGGTAAGGGTAAACCCTGAAATATGAAAAATAATGTCAAATTTCATAGAAGCCCTCAAAACGCCTTCTTTACTTTAGACGACACCGAAGGCTTGTATCAAACATTTCCAGGTTCTGGCTTTTATTGCCACATCATGTAAGAACACACCAAAGCTAATGTAAATACACTAAATATGAGATTTGCTGCATAATAATGCCATTTGATTTTCTGTGTGAAAATGGACCTTTTAAGTCTAGTTTTCTGACACTTTTACCCTTATATTAAGAAGTAGATTCTCAAAATAAGCCACTGCCTCAATAAAATATGTTCAGAGCAAGAAGTTGTAGAGTTTATTCCGCATTCCTGTAGTGACCATCTACTTCATCGGAATAAATGCAACTGCCTAGTTACGAATGGTTTCCAGAGAGGAATCCATTAAGAAACAAGTTTTGATCTAGCAAAAAAAAACCCAAAAAACATTCTTAAATGCGTTTTCAGGATTCAGAAAGCAGAAAAACCTCCTGCTTTTTTCACAGCATGTAAGACATTATGGACCTGAGGCTGTAGCACTGCTCATCTCCCAGGTACTATCTCTACACTTTACCTGTAAAATTCCTCCTGAATAGTGGTCGAGAGCTGCTGATTGAACTGCTCCAAATCCGCAAAGCTTACGATCAATGTGTTCCGCTCTGGCCGAATCAGTTCTTCAGCATCATGCAAGTATTTAACCTCCCCATCGCTGTTCTGGAACCTGAAAAGTGATTCAGGAAGACATATCACAGTTAGATATCAGGCAGCAATTGAGCATTTTTGTATTCAGGAGGGAAGCAAAGGCTCGCCCACATTAAGGAGTGTGCAAGAAAATGCCAGCATCCCACTGTCCCTTGCAAATGTTTGTTTCCAACAGGATTTCTCCTTCTGCCTGCCTGCCACATATATTCTATCAACAGCCCAGCACTGGACCTGCATTTCACACAGAACTTTATTTGTGGTTTAGCAGTGACCCTGCACCAGCAAACCGGGGTCTTGTGTTCCTCAAGCCATTGTTAACAGTTCCCTTGTCTGATTCCGAAGGGGCCCCCGAGGGGCAAAACGTCGGGAATCAGACGTATTAAGGTGTAACGACCAAGCCACGAAATGCATTTTCAACCTGGCTGTCCCGAAACTGAGTTAAACGGGACAAAACGCGCCTGACGCCGCCGCGAAAGCTCCCTGGGAAGGCTTGTGCCAGGCACGGGAGCACCGCGCTCCCCTCCCTCCGCCCCTCGCCCGGCAGCGCAGTGCCTCAGCGGTGGGCCTAGAGGGCTCTTCGGACGGAAACGGGAGGGACCGGGGCGACAGGCCCTGGCAGAATCTCACCCTCGCCAAATGGCTGCCCCCCCTCTGAGG